>NC_080570.1:80559215-80859215 GCF_030247185.1 Malaya genurostris | reverse complement strand
CGACCTTTCATCTGAATTTGTTTGTGAAAATCGGTTAAGCCATCTCTGAGAAAAGTGAGTGACATTATTTTCACATTTTTGGTGCATTATTTTCACATTTTTGGTGCATATCACCCTGTAATTCCGGAAGGCGAAGTCGGATCCAAATAATATTCAGGAACTTTGTTTGGAATCTAAGTTTGTGAAAATCGGTTTAGCCATATCTGAGAAAAGCGAGTGTTTTCTTCCTTCGAAAATATTCTAATTCGAACCGTATGTACTTCTGCAAGCGAAGATTTTTTTTTCTCTTTCGCCCTGGCTTAATAATTTGTGTGTTAAAATAAGTGTTTCGTGAATTCGTCGTACTTTGGCATAAGTGCACCGTTATAGTTCTGGAAGTGAAAAAAAGAAACCTTGCACAATTCACAAAGTATATAATTCACAAAATAACAACGATTTCATATATTCATAAGTGTGAAGAAACGTGTTAGTTTTATTTGAATTCACGATATCCAGTCATGTCCCAGTCATTACCCATACCCATTTTTTACTCAATGAGAGACATTGCCGCTTTATTCAGAAATAAGTAATCCAGATATTATTTAATATTAACTTTCTAGGCGCAGAGCTTCTGTAGGGTCAAAGGTAGTTAAGGTTCTACTTGCAATCGCAGGAAAAAGCTTTGGCGTTTTGCAATAATGACAGCTTTCTTGTAGTCAGCAACAGAGAAGCCAGCTTCACATAATTTTCAATATGCTTTCCGAAAACGATCACACACTGCCAATTGCTTCTAAAAGTCTTGCAATTGCTATTGCAAACACAGTATATTTCCGACGAAGCGCATGAATGTGCCGAAACCTTTTTGTTTTGCTTACGGAAACGATTCCAATCTGCAGTACAACAAACAAGCAAGCTTACTTTTGTCTCGTTCAAAGTCAGTCTCGATCAAGCGTTGGAAAACTTGATCACAACGAATTTATTTTCGCGAATTCGAGAAAAAATCCATCCAAAAATTTCGGATTGCTTCTGCAGTGGATCCGTCTCCTACGCCTGCATCGCCTCAAGTGGAAGCTGCTCGACAATAACTTAATGTAACTCACTGGGACACAGCGTTGTTGGATTGATGGAAGCCCCCGACACCCACACCCCAGACGTGCCGTCGTCGCCAGCGTTCATCAGGCGTCCCGGTCTTGTATGCGCTGATTCGTTTTTCGGTTCCAATTCGGTGTCTTCTACTCACCGGACACTGTGACGCACTGCAGTTGGCATTATGAAAGCCTCTGATTCCCTCACCCCAGTCGTGCCATTGCAGCCAGCACTCGTCAACCGTCCAGATCCAGTGCGTGTGAGCGGTGAAGAAGTGTTCCAATCCGTCACATCCCGCAAGTGTAGTAGAAACTTGCACAATTCAATAATTGACTGCCTTTCTGCTTCCAGTTCAAATTCACATTCGAACTGATCGCAGCTTCCGTAATAGTATCATGGAGTTCTTGTTGCTATTCGTCGTCGTTTGAAAACACAGCTTTTGCAGAACACTTCTGAAATCAAAGTTGAACAGGTATGAATGAAGATTAGTCTGAGTGATAGCTCATCATTATTTCTCTGTGTTGTTCATCTTCCAATGAAATGGATACGTAACCTGTCACTGAATAATGTGCATGTCCAATCGATAGACGAAATTGGTTCTGTTCATATCCGACCCACCGACGAACTTTTCATAATCGGAGATTTCAATTTTCCTGACTTGAAATAGAATCTCGCTTCCTACGATTTCCTGTATGTAAACCTGTTGCATTCATCCTTTCACATTGGCATCACGAACTTGCTTGACCGATACAGTCTCAACCTATTGCGTCAAGTGAATCACGTCCAATATTAGAGTAGTGGGAGGGGACGGGTATAGCGTGATGGGTAAGTCTATGCCTTTCACATAGCCCGCCTGGGTTCGAACCCCGCACATAGGGTCAGTGCGTTTTTCTGGCCCGAAGAGGTGAATGACCTCAAGGTTAAAACCCCTATAATCGAAACAAAAAAAAAAGAATAGTGGAATTCTCGACCTCTGCTTCTCGAACCAATTCGAATTATCGCAGCACTCTTTCCTCTGGTGAAATCCGTTAGACACCACCCTTTTCTGCACATTGTACTTGAATCACATAGATCATCGCACGATCGATATATTTCTCACTTCGTCAGCTACGATTTCAAAAAGCCGACTACAATAGTATGATTCTTTTTGTTTTTACGTAACCTGGAGTGAAAGACTTAGTCCTGTGTTAGTCTTGCGAATCAAATCTTTTCTAACATTATGACTAACGGCTCCATGGCAAACCTAAGAGATAATACCATTGAAAAGCTTGAAAAGGGCTGCATTGAAGATACTCTCGAAGAATGGAGGCTTAGTGCTTCGGCAAAATTACATAAAAATAAACTAAGTTTATAAAAAGACTGCCAAGCGTTGCTTTTCGAACTATTTACACAATGTGATAAGAGACTAAAATTCGAACCAAAATCATTCCGGAAGCATGTTAACGAGCTAAGAAAGGAGTCAGATCTACCCTCGTCTATGTTTTACGAACAACAAACTAGTGTCTGTGCGCAAGAGATAAGTGAAATGTTTATGAGAAAATTTTCCTTAAGTCCGTACCAAATCTCTCAGGCAATTCTTTATATACCTATATCAAGCCAGGCTTTGAATACAATCAATATCTACACTAGCATAATTGCTTGACAAATGATTTAATGATAGAAAGCACATCAATGTTCTAGCTATAACGTAAACAGGATCAAAAGTTCAAATATTGTTTGCCAGAAGAAGCATTGTGTGTAATGTAATCATTAAGATGATTATTGCTGATGTGATGTGGTCGTCCTGAAAAGGACGGGTTTTTTTTTTCAACTCCTTGTCGTTACGGATGGCCAGCTACCGATGGCGAGGGATGATTCTCGTTTTTTTGTTGTCACGGGCAGCGTAACCGTCCAATTCCAACATTTCGGTAGCCAAGTACTCTATCACTGCCGCCAGATAGACCGGTGCACCGGCACCGACACGCTCGGCGTAGTTTTCCTTCCGGAGAAGACGGTGAATTCTGCCAACTGAGAACTGCAGACCAGCACGGTTTGAGCGGGACTATGCCTTGCCATTAACTGTTCCTCCTGTGTGCGTGTTTCTGCGTAAAAATTCCACAAGATGCTGTTAACAGCTAGACAGTCAATTCAGCATTACTGGCTGCCGCTCATGCATAAATGCATAAATATCTGTTTATTAATCTTATTTTTGTGTATTACATCAACATTTTACAGTACAAGTGTTTTGACCCTTTGGCCTTTCATCTTTGTTGTTCATACGATTCGTTATTAATAATAAGTGTTTTAGTTACTCTTGTTTTACATACTAATGTTTAATCATAATATTTATTTTAATTAATAATAAAATATCTACCTACTTGTAACTATCCCTAACCTAATACGTACAAATTTTGAATTATTTGTATTTCAGAGATTGAGCACCTCTCTTCAAATTTCGTGCAGTATTGTTCGAATTTTTGTTCTAGTATATCCAGGGAGGCCATCTCATGTACTTCACTAGTCCTTGTCCAAGAAGGTAGATTTAGAATCATCTTTAAGATCTTACTTTGAATGCGCTGAAGCCTAAGTTTGTGTGTTCGTGCACAGCCCCGCCAAACAGAGACTGCGTATTCAATTGCGGGGTAGATGATTTGTTTATAGACAGCCATCTGATTCTTCAGGCACAGTTTAGATGTTCTACAAATCAGCGGATACAGAGACCTAATGAGTATGCTGCATTTTTGAACGATTTTGAATGTGGAAACAAGATGACCTGAGTTTTTGCTGCATTGATCACAATTTTCCAGCTTGTAAAATATTCAGTTAGAGCGTCCAAACCTGTGTGTAGTTTATTCTTCAGAGCATTAATGACACGACCTTTGTAAAGAATGGCAGTATCATCAGCAAATTGTGACAAAACACCACCACCCAGAAGAGGTGGGATGTCTGATATAAAAATGTTGTATAGAATGGGACCTAGGATACTTCCCTTGGGTACACCAGCAGGAATAGTAAATCTTTCTGAAAGTGCATTATTCAGAGAAACCTGGAATGCTCTATCTGCAAGATAATTTTTGATAATTTTAATAAGATACATGGGAAAATTATACCGATGCATTTTAAACACCAGGCCATCGTGCCACACATTATCGAATGCCTTTTCAATATCCAATATTGCCATGGCAGTCGTTTTGGACACTGATTTGTTTTGCTGGATGACGTTGTTAACCCTTGTGAGTTGGTGGATGGTGGATCTTCCTTTCCGGAACCCAAACTGTTCTTCCAAAAATATATCCTGTTCATCTGCGAAAGCAAGAATTCGCCTTTGTAATGACTTTTCAGACAGCTTGGATAGGGCAGCGAGTAAGCTGATGGGCCGATAGCTCTTGGAAAGGGAACGATCTTTCCCCGGTTTCAAAACTGGGATAACTTTAGCTAACTTCCACATTGAAGGGAAGTAACCAAGCTCCCAGCACCTGTTAAAAATTTTAGCTAAGAAGACAAATGAGTGAATACTCAAATGTTTCAGCTCAATGTTGAATGTGTTGTCGAAACCGGGGGCCTTCATATTTTTGGATTTTTTCACAATAGCCATTAGCTCATTCGCAGTGACTCTACTTTCCTCAGGAACCAAGCTGTCTGATTGGTCAACTTCAGCTACGCTATCAGCAACGGCTCTTTCATGTAGACTAACAATGTTGAGTACTAAATTGTGAGAACATACAAACTGCTGGCCTAGCGCATTTGCCTTCTCTACTGGTGTGATTAAAGATATTCCTTCAGCTGCGTCCTGGGGTGACATCAGAGGAGGAATAGGCTTCGGTTTTTTCTTAAGCACATTCGTTAAGGACCAGAAGGGCTTTGAATGTGGGAGAATTTCTCGAAGATTTTGCTGGAAGTTCCTGTTGCGAAGCTCAGATATCCTTTCCTGGATTATCCTAGTTAAGTTGTTATAAGAAGTCTTCCTATCTATTATACCAGTTCGTTGATACTGCCTCCGGTAGATATTTCGAAGTCGGATAAGTTTCTTGGTGACACTGTCGATTTGAAAAGATGAACTCGGTATATGTTGTACTGGAACCGTCATACCGTACTCGGCATATGTTGTACTGGAACTGTGATTGAATGCTGGAAGGAAGATAGGGCTGCATCGATTTCCATCGGAGAATCAAGTGGCAAATCGATATTAATAAGTTGGTCGGCAATTTGTTGAAATTGGACCCATTCGGTGCGATAATAGTTCCTCCGAGGTCGAATAGGCACTGTTTCTGGTGAAGATCCCAACGTTAATATTACTGGAAAGTGGTCAGAAGAGAGCTCGTTGAAGACAACCGGAAAGCTGTCTATGGCGATGTTGCTGATGAATATATCCAAAATGGAATGAACTCCCGATCTGGAAAGTCGCGTTGGTTGATCCGGAGCGAGTATGTTGTACTGTCCAGCTTCGTAATCTTCGGCAAGTACGAATCCGTTTCGATTCTGTCTTTTGTTTCCCCACAACTCTTGCCGTACGTTCAGGTCCCCAGCAATGATGAATTTGTTCTGTCGTCGAGTGAGCATAGCCAGATCTCGCTTCAATAATGCACACGTACCATCTCGAAGATTTGTTTTTTTTTTATTTAAAAGATAGTTTTATTCAGGCCTATATACGTACAAGCTTTACGTGGCCGATTGAGCCGATTTTTTAAATAAATTTTGTTTTGAGTTGGATCTCGTTGTCACCCTTTTTCTAGGGGGAGAGGAGCTTCCATTTCCCTCCTGCGAGGATTGAGGGGCACTTCGTTTGTGGTTCGTCTCGTCATCCATTGTCACATCGATGGTATTGTTGTTGTTTTCATTGCTAGTTGCTGGAGATGAGCCTTGTTGTACATTGTTTGCTGTTGCTGGTTGGTTGGATGGTAAGTTGTTCACTGCAGTTAATGCACTTTGTTCTATAGGGGATACGTTGGATGGTTTCGTTGAAATAGATGCTTCACTGTTGTTGGTGACTGTCACAGGTGTACTGGGATTGCTTTGGGTTGGTGTGACGGAAGCACTGTTGTCCTTTGGTGTAGTTGTCTCCTTGTCCAGTTTATCACATGGCTTACCGTAGTGAACAGCTTTTTGACAATACTGACATGTGGCCATCTGATTGTCATAGGTAACAAGTGATTTGCACGGAATTCTTGTATCTTGACCGAAAATCACATAAGAAGGTATAGGCTTCTTCAAGTGTATGCGTAATACACGTACGCCATTTAGAATACCGGGGAAAAAATTCTTCCACTTTTCTTTTTCGATAGAATATAATAATCGGTGACGCTCGAGTGAAGATCATGCACACGCACTTCTATAACACTATCATCCATATATACTGGAATATTGTACCTAATGTTCTCGTGTTCCACATAGTGCACATTGTTATTGTCTTTTGCGAATTGAATTGCATCCAACTCTTTATAAAACTGGATGTAAACAGCATTATTCGTCTTATTGCATTGAAGTAAATGCACACGTCAAGATGCATCTGTTCCTTAAGCAAACCTTCAAGTTCTCGTATCGATTGTCGAATTATGCACTGCCTAAAGTCAACAACAATTGTATTCTTTCGTGTCGGCGGTAGCTTTTGTTCGTTTGGTTCACTCATTTTCGAGCTCTATTGTTCACTACACAATACTGTACTTGGTTTCTTCTGTTTCCAACGTAAGCGGTTTTGTTTTATCGACTGACTTGGAGGAGATGTAAAACCGAACTGACGAAGATTTGTTTGTTTGGGGCAGTACGCTGCAATGATGATGATGGTTCCCATCGTCGTTGTAATCTCAATTCCGATGGCTTCTATTAGTTGCAATTTAAAGGCTGACATAAGCCTATGATGAATGGATCGTTTAATGGCAATGGCAACTCCCCTCCTCTGGTAGTTATCCTGTCGAGCCTGTGAATTCTGTAATTGGAAATAAAAATAGAAATTTCAGGTTTGAGATTAGTTTCAGTTAAAATAGCAATATCGGCATTCTTCTCTTGAATAAAGTCGGACAATTCAGCAGTTTTGCTCCTGAGTGAGCAAGCATTCCAATTTACTATAACCAACTCATTATATTGCATATTCGATGATGAATTTGCCTAAGGCGTTGATTTGATCTAACCGCGTTCTGCAGTTTCGTAGTTTTGTTGTCATTGTTTCAAAAATGACGATCAGTTGTTCAGCAGAGAATAAGTCACCAGAGCCATCCTTTGCTTGTGGTTGATAATTTCCCCATCCAGGAGGGATTTTTGAGGAAGATTCTTTTTGTGATCCAGCGGCTGAATCTTTTGAATTGCTGCGAGGAAGTGGCGGCAAATTCGGAATATCCCTCTTCGGTGGGAGTCGTGGGAAATTAATTTCATCCTTCTGTGGAACTTTCACAGTCACCATCACAGTTCACACATTTTACAGAGATGTCATCTAGTAGGCACTTTTCCCGCACCGACTTTTCATGTGGCAATTCCTCGCTCCATGACGGCAGTTCAAACAGTTCGTGCACTGTGTGATATCCCGATGAACCGGTTTATACCGGCCTCCTGTCACGACGCCATCTTGATGAGATCAAAATCGGAACTTCAAAATCAGCAGATTACAACGTAAACAAACAAACAGTAATGCATTTGTTTAACGCGTTTACCTTGTTTAATACACGAAAATGAGTGAATTTTGTGTCGACTCTCTCACAATAACTTGTCGGTTTACCTAAAATACAGCAGACAGTGTTTTGGAACATTAAGTGGAGATAATTTTCACCATTTGAGAGTCGCGATGAGTATCAAAACATCGCAGTGTTTGGGGCTCGAAACGCGAGATGCTCAACGTAATCAGTATACTTTCAAATCGGCCAGACGAATGAGGAATCGTAACATGGGCAATGAGAGTGATGAATACTCGAACCGATGGATATTTGACTTTGCTAGGAAAGTTTGCCCAGATTCTGTTCCTACGCAGAGCATTATACGGGAATCTCCTCCAAATAATGGTTTTATTAATAACCCATTTACAATGATGGAATTTTCTATAGCACTCTTGTCTTGTAACAATAACGCTCCTGGGTTGGACAGAATTAAATTCAACTTGGTGAAGAATCTGCCCGACCTCGCAAAAAGACGTTTGTTGGAATTGTTCAACAAGTTTCTTGAGCAAAATATTGTTCCACCTGACTGGAGACAAGTGAAAGTTATCGCCATTCAAAAGCCGGGGAAACCAGCTTCCAATCACAACTCATATAGACCCATTGCGATGTTGTCCTGCATCAGAAAATTGTTCGAAAAAATTATTCTGCGACGTCTCGACACTTGGGTCGAGACGAACGGTTTGTTGTCAGATACTCAGTTTGGCTTCCGTAGAAATAAAGGGACGAATGATTGCCTTGCATTACTTTCGTCTGACATCCAAATTGCCTTCGCTCAAAAGCAACAAATGGCATCTGTATTTTTAGACATTAAAGGAGCATTTGATTCAGTTTCCATTGATGTTCTTTCAGACAAGCTCCACCAACATGGACTCCCAGCGGTTATAAATAATTATTTGCACAACCTTTTGTCAGAGAAACGCATGCATTTTTCACATGGCGATTTGGCAACATTCAGAATTAGCTACATGGGTCTCCCGCAAGGCTCATGCCTCAGTCCGCTTCTCTATAATTTTTACGTGAATGACATTGACAGCTGTCTTGTAACCCCATGTAAACTAAGACAATTGGCAGATGATGGCGTGGTTTCAGTGACTGGACCCAAAGCTATTGATCTGCATAAACCATTGCAAGATACCTTAGATAACTTGTCCGTTTGGGCTGTTCATCTTGGTATCGAATTCTCTGCGGAGAAAACAGAGTTAGTCGTCTTTTCAAGAAAGCATGATCCCGCGCAGCTTCAGCTCCATATGATGGGAAGAATGATCCAACAGGTTTCAACTTTTAAATACCTCGGGGTGTGGTTCGATTCCAAATGCACGTGGGGAGGACACATTAGGTATCTGATAACGAAATGCCAACAAAGAGTAAATTTTCTTCGAACAATAACAGGATCTTGGTGGGGTGCTCATCCGCAAGATCTAATAAAATTGTATCAAACAACGATACTTTCAGTGATGGAATATGGATGCGTTTGTTTTCGTTCCGCTGCAAACTCTCATATTATCAAACTTGAGCGAATTCAGTACCGTTGTTTGCGAATTGCCTTAGGCTGCATGCATTCGACACATACAATGAGTCTTGAAGTTCTGGCGGGAGTTCTTCCATTGAAAGATCGTTTTTGGGAGCTTTCATCACGCCTGCTAATAAGATGTGAGGTGCTTAATCCCATGGTAATTAATAATTTCGAACGACTAGTCGAGCTTCGATCTCAAACAAAATTCATGACAGTATATTTTAATCACATGTCACAGGAAATCAACCCATCAAGATATATTCCTATCCGTGTCAGCATCCTAAGTGTCCCTGACTCAACTTTATTTTTCGATACATCCATGCAGCGCGCAGTGCGTGGAATCCCGGATCATCTACGCTCGGCGGAAATCCCAAAAATATTTTCAAGTAAGTTCAGGCATATTGACTCTGAGAAAATGTTTTACACGGATGGATCGCGAATTGAAGAAGCGACAGGGTTTGGTATGTTCAACAATAATGTTTCGGCCTCATTTAGGCTTCAAGAACCTGCATCTGTTTATATAGCAGAGCTAGCAGCAGTTCATTATAGTTTGAGTGTAATCGTCACATTATCTCCAAACCATTATTTCCTCTTCACAGATAGTCTGAGTGCAATTGAAGCCATTCGCTCAAGCATGACTGGCAAGACTGAACCGTTTTTCCTGGGCAAAATAAAACAGCGCCTGAACGACATATTGAACAATAATTATCTAATCACTATAGTCTGGGTCCCGGCTCATTGCTCCATTCCTGGCAATGAAAGAGCCGATATTTTAGCCAAACGTGGTGCTATTGAGGGTGAAATTTATGAGAGACCGATTGCTTTCAACGAATTCTATAGCTCGTCTCGCCAAAGAACACTTGCCAGCTGGCAAGCTTCTTGGGATAAAGATGATTTGGGTCGGTGGATGCACTCAATTATTCCGAAAATATCGACAAAGGCATGGTTCAGGGGACTGGATGTGAGTAGGGATTTCATTCGTGTGATGTCCAGACTCATGTCCAATCACTACACGTTAGATGCACATCTCCTTCGAATTGGGCTCTCCGAGACTAATCATTGTGCTTGCGGAGAAGGTTATCGGGATATTGATCATGTCGTTTGGACATGCGTGGAGTATCGTGATGTCAGATCTCAACTAATAAATTCTTTGCGTACCCAAGGTAGACTATCCAATGTCCCAGTTCGAGACATTGCTTGTCGTGACCTTTCATACATGAAACTTATTTATCATTTCATAAAGAAAATTGGAGTTTCAATTTAATAAAGGCCCCTCTTAAGACATAGTTCTGATTCCAGCTGCGTCCATGAGTTCAACCAAAAGAATAAAAATTATGTAATGATACAAACAAACTCGAAACAGTTTATGAAATTATCAACAAAATGTCTGAAAATATCAGCTTATTTTATAATTTATAGAAGTTAATCGTTTGGTTCAATTAATATTTCCGAGTAGATTTCATAATTAATGGCGAGTTACCTAAGATGATGTTTAAGTAATAAGAGGAATATGTTTTAATAAATTCAAATCGTTGTGACTATGTTAGAATTAAATTAGGATAAGAATTTTATGTAAAAGTGATGCTACGGCGAAGAAAAACTTATGTAAACTGCCTTAAGAAATAAACGTATTTATGAAAAAAAAGTATACTTTCAAATAGCTGGTGCTCACATACCGGTGTCAGATGGCTGGTTTATACTTTTGCCATTCGATGATTATGTTGAATAACGATTTAATTGTTTTTAGTTGACTCATGGTGATGTACTGTACCAGATGAACCAGGTACAGTTGATCTCTAAACTTTTTGTCCGTATTATGACGTTTCACACTATCATAGGCTTTAGTCCAGCCTCCGACAGTGCTTCTTTAGTTCGGCTTCCATCATGTCGGGTAGTCCTCGAAGTACAACCTTCATAGGTTTGTTGGCGGCAATATCGTGTGTGAAGTATTCCGCTTTCGTCTGCTTCAGGTACAATTCCACTCCTTTGTAGTGGTTCAAAGCCGGAACAGTTATTTTGTAGCCTTCAGTACATAAACGGATTGTTGCCTGTAGTCCTTTGCTGATCAGCGTATTGAAATCCAAGCGTAAAGTTGGTGGGAAGCCCTTCAGGTAGAAAGGCGGCATTTTTTCCTTCTTCTGCAGTTCCTCTTCGACATCAACTGGCAGATCAGCATATTGGTTTTTACTCAGCAAACGATCGTTTACCTGTACATCACTTGGCTTCAGACGCTTAGCATCCTTTGGATCCTTCTCGAATCTATGGCACGTTTTACCCATAGCTTGGGTAGATAGACAACTGCGAATAAAAAATAAAAAATAAATCAAAATTAGTCGTAGTAGGTTATTCGTCTATCCACATCGAGTGTTAGATGACGAATGATGGCTGCCGCTCTACTAACTCTCTCTTTTATGTCGTCTCACTGTTTCCCGTTCTGCGAACAGGAAAAGAAATTTTGGTAAAGGGGCTGCCGTACACCACTGCCAGTAGCAGGTATAAAACAGAATGTCATGTGAGAAATAGCGTCATTTTAGTTAAAGCAGCTACTCTGAACGCACGAGACACAGTCAGCACGATGGCTCCGAAAACCAGTGAAAAGGCAGCCAACAAAACCAGCAAGGCCCATTCAAAGCACTTTTCAGTGCTAAAGATCATCATAAAGAACTAGTTGAGTTTTACCGCTTTCCTACCATTTTCTGAGCACCTGTTGCCGAAACAAGACACACACGAGAACCATCTCAGATCTAAATGCAGATCTTGTTGATTGTGTCAATTCAAGGCACTTTCTAGTGCCACAAGTAATCATTAAGAATTAATTAAACTTTCAATATTTCCTACCAAAAGATTCATAAAGATGGAAGTTAAAATAATTTGCACCGTCACTAACACATTCAATTACGAACAGCAATGCGAAAGCGAAAGTGATGATGTTAAACACATCTTTATACTAGTATGCAGGTCCGTACCCAGGATTTCTTTTTTGGAGGGGCCCAGAATGAAAAAATAATGTTACTGAAGATTGCTTAAGTAGATAATTTCCGGTACGCCATTTACCGGCGTTTTTAACAGACACCTTGAACTTTTACACTGGAACTATCATTATTAGGTATTTAAATAAAATTTGTGACTATGGCCGAGAGAAGGTTATTGTATTACATTTCTTAATGTTTACTGTCATGCCATTTCAATCCTACATGTTTAAAACCTTCTAAATGTCCATTTCTAGAGCACAACAATCCACAAGACTTGTGATGAATTGTGAGAAGTGGTCCGAGATAGATCCCTTACTTCGATTCGTGGAGAACGGAAAGCATTGTCAGCTCCATATGATGGGAAGAATGATCCAACAGGTTTCAACTTTTAAATACCTCGGGGTGTGGTTCGATTCCAAATGCACGTGGGGAGGACACATTAGGTATCTGATAACGAAATGCCAACAAAGAGTAAATTTTCTTCGAACAATAACAGGATCTTGGTGGGGTGCTCATCCGCAAGATCTAATAAAATTGTATCAAACAACGATACTTTCAGTGATGGAATATGGATGCGTTTGTTTTCGTTCCGCTGCAAACTCTCATATTATCAAACTTGAGCGAATTCAGTACCGTTGTTTGCGAATTGCCTTAGGCTGCATGCATTCGACACATACAATGAGTTTTGAAGTTCTGGCGGGAGTTCTTCCATTGAAAGATCGTTTTTGGGAGCTTTCATCACGCCTGCTAATAAGATGTGAGGTGCTTAATCCCATGGTAATTAATAATTTCGAACGACTAGTCGAGCTTCGATCTCAAACAAAATTCATGACAGTATATTTTAATCACATGTCACAGGAAATCAACCCATCAAGATATATTCCTATCCGTGTCAGCATCCTAAGTGTCCCTGACTCAACTTTATTTTTCGATACATCCATGCAGCGCGCAGTGCGTGGAATCCCGGATCATCTACGCTCGGCGGAAATCCCAAAAATATTTTCAAGTAAGTTCAGGCATATTGACTCTGAGAAAATGTTTTACACGGATGGATCGCGAATTGAAGAAGCGACAGGGTTTGGTATGTTCAACAATAATGTTTCGGCCTCATTTAGGCTTCAAGAACCTGCATCTGTTTATATAGCAGAGCTAGCAGCAGTTCATTATAGTTTGAGTGTAATCGTCACATTATCTCCAAACCATTATTTCCTCTTCACAGATAGTCTGAGTGCAATTGAAGCCATTCGCTCAAGCATGACTGGCAAGACTGAACCGTTTTTCCTGGGCAAAATAAAACAGCGCCTGAACGACATATTGAACAATAATTATCTAATCACTATAGTCTGGGTCCCGGCTCATTGCTCCATTCCTGGCAATGAAAGAGCCGATATTTTAGCCAAACGTGGTGCTATTGAGGGTGAAATTTATGAGAGACCGATTGCTTTCAACGAATTCTATAGCTCGTCTCGCCAAAGAACACTTGCCAGCTGGCAAGCTTCTTGGGATAAAGATGATTTGGGTCGGTGGATGCACTCAATTATTCCGAAAATATCGACAAAGGCATGGTTCAGGGGACTGGATGTGAGTAGGGATTTCATTCGTGTGATGTCCAGACTCATGTCCAATCACTACACGTTAGATGCACATCTCCTTCGAATTGGGCTCTCCGAGACTAATCATTGTGCTTGCGGAGAAGGTTATCGGGATATTGATCATGTCGTTTGGACATGCGTGGAGTATCGTGATGTCAGATCTCAACTAATAAATTCTTTGCGTACCCAAGGTAGACTATCCAATGTCCCAGTTCGAGACATTCTTGCCTATCGTGACCTTTCATACATGAAACTTATTTATCATTTCATAAAGAAAATTGGAGTTTCAATTTAATAAAGGCCCCTCTTAAGACATAGTTCTGATTCCAGCTGCGTCCATGAGTTCAACCAAAAGAATAAAAATTATGTAATGATACAAACAAACTCGAAACAGTTTATGAAATTATCAACAAAATGTCTGAAAATATCAGCTTATTTTATAATTTATAGAAGTTAATCGTTTGGTTCAATTAATATTTCCGAGTAGATTTCATAATTAATGGCGAGTTACCTAAGATGATGTTTAAGTAATAAGAGGAATATGTTTTAATAAATTCAAATCGTTGTGACTATGTTAGAATTAAATTAGGATAAGAATTTTATGTAAAAGTGATGCTACGGCGAAGAAAAACTTATGTAAACTGCCTTAAGAAATAAACGTATTTATGAAAAAAAAAAAGTATACTTTCAAATAGCTGGTGCTCACATACCGGTGTCAGATGGCTGGTTTATACTTTTGCCATTCGATGATTATGTGGAATAACGATTTAATTGTTTTTAGTTGACTCATGGTGATGTACTGTACCAGATGAACCAGGTACAGTTGATCTCTAAACTTTTTGTCCGTATTATGACGTTTCACACTATCATAGGCTTTAGTCCAGCCTCCGACAGTGCTTCTTTAGTTCGGCTTCCATCATGTCGGGTAGTCCTCGAAGTACAACCTTCATAGGTTTGTTGGCGGCAATATCGTGTGTGAAGTATTCCGCTTTCGTCTGCTTCAGGTACAATTCCACTCCTTTGTAGTGGTTCAAAGCCGGAACAGTTATTTTGTAGCCTTCAGTACATAAACGGATTGTTGCCTGTAGTCCTTTGCTGATCAGCGTATTGAAATCCAAGCGTAAAGTTGGTGGGAAGCCCTTCAGGTAGAAAGGCGGCATTTTTTCCTTCTTCTGCAGTTCCTCTTCGACATCAACTGGCAGATCAGCATATTGGTTTTTACTCAGCAAACGATCGTTTACCTGTACATCACTTGGCTTCAGACGCTTAGCATCCTTTGGATCCTTCTCGAATCTATGGCACGTTTTACCCATAGCTTGGGTAGATAGACAACTGCGAATAAAAAATAAAAAATAAATCAAAATTAGTCGTAGTAGGTTATTCGTCTATCCACATCGAGTGTTAGATGACGAATGATGGCTGCCGCTCTACTAACTCTCTCTTTTATGTCGTCTCACTGTTTCCCGTTCTGCGAACAGGAAAAGAAATTTTGGTAAAGGGGCTGCCGTACACCACTGCCAGTAGCAGGTATAAAACAGAATGTCATGTGAGAAATAGCGTCATTTTAGTTAAAGCAGCTACTCTGAACGCACGAGACACAGTCAGCACGATGGCTCCGAAAACTAGTGAAAAGGCAGCCAACAAGTCCAGCAAGGCCCATTCAAAGCACTTTTCAGTGCTAAAGATCATCATAAAGAACTAGTTGAGTTTTACCGCTTTCCTACCATTTTCTGAGCACCTGTTGCCGAAACAAGACACACACGAGAACCATCTCAGATCTAAATGCAGATCTTGTTGATTGTGTCAATTCAAGGCACTTTTTAGTGCCACAAGTAATCATTAAGAATTAATTAAACTTTCAATATTTCCTACCAAAAGATTCATAAAGATGGAAGTTAAAATAATTTGCACCGTCACTAACACATTCAATTACGAACAGCAATGCGAAAGCGAAAGTGATGATGTTAAACACATCTTTATACTAGTATGCAGGTCCGTACCCAGGATTTCTTTTTTGGAGGGGCCCAGAATGAAAAAATAATGTTACTGAAGATTGCTTAAGTAGATAATTTCCGGTACGCCATTTACCGGCGTTTTTAACAGACACCTTGAACTTTTACACTGGAACTATCATTATTAGGTATTTAAATAAAATTTGTGACTATGGCCGAGAGAAGGTTATTGTATTACATTTCTTAATGTTTACTGTCATGCCATTTCAATCCTACATGTTTAAAACCTTCTAAATGTCCATTTCTAGAGCACAACAATCCACAAGACTTGTGATGAATTGTGAGAAGTGGTCCGAGATAGATCCCTTACTTCGATTCGTGGAGAACGGAAAGCATTGTCTAAATTTGTAGGTCATATTAATTGATGGTCATACAAATTAACTTTAGCTATACAGGTTTCAGTATCAGGTTCCGGAAATAGCGGTCGAAAATTCCAAAACGAAACTCACATCCATTTCTCAGAGATGTCTTGAGGTTTGGGAACAAATAACAGTTCAAGAATGCCAAATCAGATGAACAAGGTAGATGAGCAAATAATTGGAGCACTAAACTGTTGACTTTAACAATGGTAGCGATGCTAATGTGCATTTCACAGCGATTTCGGTCTTTATTCAATTTAGTACTCCAAAAGTATACTATGACAATCCCAGAAAACCGACATATCCCACCCATTGAGCCTTCCTTGCAGGCACTCATGCCACGACGACTTCAGTTCATTGTCGGGTAATCATTTATTTCTCTGACGTATAATAATGGATCCAGCCAAACATGTACTCGAATTGCACTTACACTCGTCTTTTTAGTCCTAAATAAGTATGAGTGAGATCCAGCGGCAGGATATCTTTCTAATTTGCAGAATCTTGCTCAACTATGATTAGCTCGCGCACTTTAATTTTTAAGCCATCTAGAACAATTAAGTGTCTTCTTATTATTGTAGTTTCTTTTGCCCGTATTTAATTTTCATTTTATTTAGTTTTTCCACTGTTCGCTTCGTATCAAACATTTTTTTATGTTTCTGTTTTCGGCCTTTTTTTCACTCTGCTAGGCAACAGAAACTAGCTTCTGCTATACCGGTTACAGAATCCAGTTCCGGAAATACCGGAATTGGAACTTTTGTATAGATTTTAGCAGGTATTTGTTCTACAAATCGTAAAGCCTTGGTGTTGTCACAGGAAATATATGTAATACTCTCCGAATACTTCGATGTTACTACAAAGTAATTTGCACTTCTTAGTACCGATATACGTAAACTGCGCATATTGT
This sequence comes from Malaya genurostris, assembly GCF_030247185.1. Classification (NCBI taxonomy): domain Eukaryota; kingdom Metazoa; phylum Arthropoda; class Insecta; order Diptera; family Culicidae; genus Malaya; species Malaya genurostris. The sequence goes on along the minus strand of NC_080570.1, from coordinate 80,842,178 downwards.
ACAGTTTTAATTCGTATTTTACAAATGAAGTCAACAATCGTTTTTGCGGTTTCAGAATGTGTGGTGAGAATAGACTATTTTCGACAAATTATCTAAAAATGGCGAGAATCCATATGAGACTCTAGTTATCCGAATACTAATGAAGACCAAATATATTCAGTATTATCAGCAGCATCAAAATCTGAATAATCAAAACTATATGTTCCTATACACGAACAGAATAAGAAACCCATCTTGACCAGCAAATACTATTGAAATTGTAATAATAACCTAATCGAACATTTTTTATACATTTTAGCGATCTGAAGAACGCTCTGTTCAATTGGCAGTTAGAGTGCATAAAACGCTAGAGTTGGCCGATGATAAATTCTATATTATAACTTGCGGTAAAACAGGATTCGCAAGGTAAGAGGCAGAACCTACCATAGACAATCTTAACGTTAAATATACTATTCTATTAAGTGCTAAATGCTGTACGGTATTTTGTGAAAAACATACATTCTTCATTTAGGGGCTTACTCAACAAAATGATTCTTTTAGTATTTAATATTTTTCGACGTGAAATACGGCTTACTTCACTATTTGTGAAAAATGAAGTGATCAAGCAGGTATTGACCAACTAATTTCATATATTATACACAGATATTACGAAGTTTGGGCAATGTTAAACTGTTTTTAACATTAGCCCGTTTTCCTTGATTTTTAAATGAAATTATGAAATATCGTCATGAAAAAGTTTATAGATCCTATACAATCCCGTAAAACTATCAATTGAGCATGGAAGGTACATGCTTCAGGCACATTGAGGTCAAAGTTCAGCTTTTTGGATTTATTTTATTTTATTTCGGAAGTAATCAATAATATTTCTCTTGCTATGCTATGCGTCAGGACATAAAATAATGACTCCACTCCAGTTATTTGAAAGAATGCAACAGCAAAATACGAATTTTGATGCGAAATTACAATATATTGAGGTTAATCTCTTGAATATGTATGGATTATAATACAAGAAAAGCAAATGTTCAAATCAAAAATTTCCAAACTGAAATTAAAATTTATGCAGAGATTTATGTTAGCTAACCGGAATGCGAACAAATTCCGGTTAGATAACGATAATTGGCTTCAGGGAACGTTCGAGATTCCAAGGCCAACAGGCAATCAGGTCGACCAGTAGTAACTTTTGTTGAATGTAGTGAACGTACGAAGAGAAGGAAAACGGAGTGTTTACGAAAGAACGCAAGTCCCGAAGAACTGAGCAACGCTACTCAGAGTTCATTTATTTTGTCTGGTAAAAGAGATGCCGCTAAATCTGTGAAGGATTTAACGGTTTCACCCAAGCGATCCACTAAATACAGACAAGCATTTTATAGGAAATCGGAAAAACAACCACACAAAGTTGACACCATTTCAAGCTCTAGTAATAGGGTTTGGTACCACGTGTCAGCAGTTTATGTTGAACTGCTAACGCCACCTAACGGTTCAACATAAACCGCTGAGCAGACGTAAGGCTAATGCTATTTACATATACATATCGGTGTGATAAGACCGACGTGCTATGTCTTTACTGACGTGACGAAAGAAACGAAACTAAGTGACGACGTTCTGGCCATAAACTGCTGACGCACTGATGAGCTGAAAGCGAAACGTAAAAAATGAAAATAGTTATGTGTATTTAGCACAAATCCGGTATCCACGTGGTACCAAACCCCTAAATAAGTAAACTTGAATGTTATCCCAAAAAGGAAAACTACATTGTTAAGGAAACAGGTTTGCAATATATTTAGAATTTTTCGCGTCTTACTTTTTTATATTTTACTTCTGTTAGGTGCTTAAATAAATCTTCAAAGCATGTTAATTTTAACTGCAAGCCGTTTACTACCTCAGTTAAATGAAGCTATAAAATCTCTCGATAATATTGGTGTAAAAAGGTTCCAAATTTTGGTCTGGTTTATGAACGGTCCCTTGCTGTATTTACTTTATTTAGTGTTACTGCTAATATAGGTCATCAATATATGATAATCTTTGACAAAACCGTAAGTCGAAAAGCTAAGGTCATTAAGTTTTCTTAAAAAACCGACATGTCCTTTGATTTCGAAATTAACTTATTTAATCTGAGACGTTGAGACCAGAGGCATTTGTACAAAGACTTTTTCAACCACTTCGCTCAAACGATCAATTTTGAAAGCCCTACGAGCTGAAACGAACGGCTCCGACCCATATTTGCGTCGATAGTTCCAAGCTCTTCTGCATAGTTTCCTTAGACTAGCAAGTACAGTATTTTACCACTCTAGTAGCTCGCAGGTGGAACAATAAATTTGCGAAATCGAAAAAAAATTTTTGATGCCAAAAGTCTTAGAATTGCATGAAAAATCGAAATTTAGTGTCATCTCGAAAAAATATTTCATTGAAAAATTAAACTTTCTGGGATCCCAGAAAGACGTTTAAAAACAAATTGTTTGAGATAACGTTTCATGCAATTCTTAGACGTTTGACATCAAAAAATTTTTTCGATTTCGGAAATCTCTCAATTCCTCTATGGTGATTTTTAAAGATCGAAAATTTTCAAACCTTACCGGGCCCTTACCCGTATCCGATTTAGCTCAAATTTTGCATGTGGACTTTTTTTTGAGGTGCTTAAACTTTTGAACAATAGCGCTTTACGAAATTAGAGGTGATCCCAAAATATTGGCACCCTTATATACATTAGAGCAGTAAAAATCGGATCAGGGTCATTTCGCCGAAAGCCATTTCGCCGAAAGCCGTTTCGCCGAAAGACATTTCGCCGAAAGGGGTTTTTCGCCGAATGCCATTTCGCCGAAAGGGTCATTTCGCCGAATCCTGAAAACGTCTTGCAATCGTAATTAGAATTGATTTAAATTAAAGACAAACGAAAGATGATAGCGTTAAAGCCCGTTTTGTTGACCTACCATTGTAGTTCCCAAGAAAACTTGTTGACTATTAGCTACTAAGCATCAAAGCAATTGCATAGGTGTATCTACCAGGCAAATGTAGGTGGTATTTTCCGTTTGTTAAGTGAAAATGAAAAAATATCTAATGCGGCTACGCCACATCGTTTTGGTTCATATGCTGTCCGACCCTAACTAAAGAAATCTAGCTTTGAGTAGACCGGGCAAACGAGGCGGTTACAGGTTTGTATGCAAGAGGCCGCCGCTTCCGACGGCGGGTCGGCGGCCGACTCAGCTGGCGTCGGCTCGGAGGCTTTGTGCCGCCGAGCCATCTTGGCTTCGGTTATGTGGCTGCGCCACATCAGTTATACAGAAGACATAACATGCTTGAGATATGACCCTATCGGCGAAATGACCCTTTCGACGAAATGACATATTCGGCCATCTCTGAGAGCGTATATATGCCTTCGAAATGTGCACACACACATACACACGCAGACATTTTCCTATCTCGTCGAATTGAGTCGAATTGTATATAACATTAGTCTCCGAGTCTCCGAGGCTCCGTTCGAAAGTAGTTTTTTTCAGCAATTCTAATACTGATAAACTTAAACTAAAACTGAATTCAGGACCTGGATACTGAAACTAAAACTGAATTCAGAACCTGGATACTGGTCCACCTGAATTCTAGGCTTAGAATTGGAATCTAGACGGACTTTATCCACCTTGTAGTGAGATAATGCTTCTTTGACCACTCCATTTGTTTTATTTTTGTATCATTATTTATTGGTGTTGATCATTTTCAAATTATAGATTATCATTGATATATCAAATTCACAAGTATATGTTAATTACTCAGTTTTATAAATAATTTTGGCTATTGTACCAATAATCATCTCATTAGTAGAGTCACATCTAATAAAACCAATTTTAATATACGCAAATTATTTTAATATGTTGTCAGAACTAGCTGTCGCGTGACTCTGTCGCGTCGCATTCTCTTTAGCTTCACCATTAGGGCACATTCAGTAGTGTTCTAGTTCTAGATGCTTAATTTATGCCAGTTACAAAATTTCAATCTGAATTTTATAACAAGAAAAACTGGCAGCCCCAGCAGTGTTTTACTCGTGTTTCAAATATACAAAAAATAGAACGGCATCGTAGACCAGTTTTAAATTTGACAGAAGAACTGGTCGAATAAATAAAACTAGAACGGCTTGCTGGGGATATGTTAGTTTCAGTTTCAGTTATATTATAGACCACCCGTATGAATCTTGCAGCTGCTGAATTTGCTCTTACGCATTTGCAATAGTTCCTCAAAGTTGCTTTCCAGTATTCGGAACGGTTGGCTAAGTTCCCTCGAAAATCGATGGTAGCGAAACAGCTCAATTTTCTATTGCCGGCTTTTCTTTTGCTGATAATATTGCATAAATAATGTCTCCATTGGTTCTAATAACTATTCTATAGCTTAACTGTATTTTATCACTAGGAGAACTTAAATGTAAGAATTTATCTCGCAAAAACGTTGAAGAGAATATTTTTATATTTTTCTTTCTCGAGTGTAACAAAAATTCTTTGCTTTTCCTCTTTCTCAAGCGTCCAAAAATTTCTTCGTGAACTTGACGGGAACTCCAAATTAAGAAAATAGGCGCAATCTCTTCAATTTTCTTGTCTTCCATGAAATTTTGTGACCGGAGTCCTGCTGCTTGTCTAAAAAAACATTTATAAAATTCTATCCTCGGCCATTAGTATTGTGAGCTTATCAAATATCCTAATAGTAGCTTATAAACCAGTCTGTCTAAATCGATTCAGATATTTCGGAGAAGTTTTGACTAATTACAATACACTAGGGAATGTTCGCTACTGTAGCTTTCAAATAAGCCTAAGTTTATTGAAATTCATTGAGTCATCCGGAAGTGACAGCCATTTAGTCATTGAACTTGATAAATAGCTCAACAGTTTATTTTTTCCATTACATTTGAGTTTATTTGTATTTATTTTTGGTTTACAATCATTTAACAATGTAAGTGATACAGCTTTCACTTTTCAATCTTTGATGTATATCTTATTAGTTTTTTATTATTTCATTTTGTTCTGCTTTTCGCAAGAATTCTTGTTCAACAATGTAATTGTTAGTTATTTAATAGCTTGATTTAGTCATCTCCGACAAATTCGTTCGGAGAAGATAAATTTGATAGATTTGATTTTCGAACTTGATCAATGGCTCAATAGTCGTTTTCAAACGAGCCTAGACTTGTTGAATTGGTTCAGTCATCTCTGAAAATTGAGAACTGAGCGGTGAAAAACAACGCGTTTTGTCGGTTACGTCTCTTATATCATTATATATCCGGATCCTGGAGTGGCAGTTTTTTGATTTTCGAATTTGACCTACAATTCAATAGTGGATTTCAAAAGAGCCTAAGCTTGTTAATATCGGGTCAGCTCTGAGGAAATTGAGTTGAAAAAGTAAAAATCTGCATATTTAGACAATTAAGACTGACAAAACTTGGTGCCCTGTACAGTCAAAGTTGTGGAATTACATTTCTTTTGTGGAATTTTGCCTTTCTGTTTCAACAGACTTCGCAGCCGAATCATAGCGTACAGAATCATTGTATTAACCGCAAACCAGGGTTGGTTTTTCTTTGGTTTTAAGAAACAACGCTTAATTTTCGTAGCAGCAAGGGGCGGGGGTCCACTAGGAGATTGATAGTACCTATTAGCTCTCTCCGGACAGTACAAGCCTGGATGCTGTGTGAAATCCGGCGGACAAAATGAACCAAGAATAGATCCACTGGGTTCCTGTTTCCATGTCGTAAAAGGCGACAATTGCAGGAGTTTCTTTTTCCTTTCAGTTATCAGATAGTTTCAATGTTTCACTTCTGATTCCTCTATTTTATTAAATTATACCTTCATTCAATCTATCCATTTCCGTCTAGCTTCGGAGAAAAGTTTTATTCTTAATGTTTTCTTCTTCCATGTTATTGATTGTCTTTCAGGATTATAAATTGAATGATAAAAATCAACTATTGCGAAAATTCGTTGATATTACAAAGTTAAAAACAGAGATAACATATGTCAGTATAATGAATACATAGTAAAAAACACTTGATATTAATATTTCAAACAATAAATTAATATTTTTCTCGGTACCCGGCTGCCCAGATCAACCTATAAAACCAATTATTATTTTTATAAATAATTAAATTTCCGCTTTAATAATAAAGAATCAAGACGCGCGTGAAATCCGTTGACCTTTATTTGGTGATTTAAAATGATTTTATAACAATTGTTTAGAATATGTCATTGCAATGAACCAATTATTTTGTCTAAATCCTATTCACTCGTTTATTTTGTATCACTTATTTTCATTTACAATAAAGGGGAAGTTTTTATTCTTTACGCAGTATTGCAAATTTTTCTTCAGTTTCCTCGAATAAGAGCTGTGAAACAAGACTTCCCGGGATTTCAATATAGGATATTGTTGAAACGTTCACTCGGGAAGTCAGTAAGTTTAGTGGTGCATCCGAGCATCTTGAAACCGGAACATACTGAGTCGCGCGCAAGTAATACCAATACTAAAATTTTTACTAACAAATATCCTTCTCCCGTGACACTTGTGGAGTGCGCAGTAGTATATACGGCCTATAGTAACAACAAGTGTTGGACTAACATCCCTTCCCATTCCTTAGACGATCTTCGTTCGGGCCTGGCCGGCGCCGGTACTGATCATTGAATTCTGGGATTACCAGAAGATGTCCATTGAAGGATGATTTACCAGTCCCAGGTCGGATCATCTAGAAACTCCCTGTACAATTTCAGTTAATCCCGATCAGTAAAGGAGTAGCAACCAGGGGTGGACGCTCAAGCTCAACGCTTACAATTTTCGTGACAGCAGGCTATTTTTTATTTAAAATAACTATTTATTGGAATATGAGTTAAATTTAAATTGTTAAGATTCAAATTGGGTGTTCAGCCACAAGTGGTGACTTTTTAGCCATATTATATACATGATTTAATTATTACCATTAAGGTCTGAGGACAGAGGGTCGCGTGTTGAGTTTTAAATCGACCACGTGGCTCGCTCAATTCCCTTTGCGCATCGTATTTATCTTGTACTGTCTCGTATATGAGCAAACTGTACCGGGTTCCCAGCATACATTTTATTATTTTGATGAGAAGTTGTATCACATTAATCTATCGTATGGGTTGGACATTACATGAATTCCTATGAACAATGAAAAAATATTCAACTTTCACAAAGATTGAATGTCTATGTGTTTGGCAGCCTTGTCGAGCCAATTTTATTTCTCTCTTCTTTTTCAGAATGCTGTCAGGAAACCAAAGCGAAAAAAAATGACGGATGCATTGAAACTGATTTTGTTTCACAGCAAAATACAAGACTTTATTTTTATCGCGATAACATATATGTTTTTATGTACTAATCGCATCTAAACTAAATTATTTAGACTTTGTCACGGTAGATTTATGATACAAGCCTTCAAAGCCGAGATATTCGATGAACAAGTAGAGGTATGCATTTCCGAGCGTTCCAATTTTCAGCAGTTCTTCAGTCAGAAAAAAATACAACACGACCGCTAAACTCGATGAATCATTCTGAAAATTTCACAGAATATTCTCAACTAAATTTCGAAGACATTGTCAGGTGGGTTTTTCTATGTTCTGAACCGTTTCCAAGAAAATTTAATTTGAAACGGGAAAATAGCAATAGATAGATTTTTCTAATAGACTGTTGAAAAAAATACAGGTTTTTATACAAGCCACGACCGATTGCGATGATATTGTAGTAGCTAGTAGCAAACAGCTATAGGCCTGGGGTGTCCTTTGCTGTATCAAGCATACGTCGTCCATGGCTGCTCGTCACCAGCCACTCAAGGCACGGATGCTTCTGAGATCACCCTCCACTTGATCGATACATCTTGCTCGCTGCGTTCCTTTTCTTCTTGTACCAGTCGGATTAGATTCAAGAACCATTTTCACTGGGCTGTCTTCCGACATCCTTATGACATGCCCAGCCCATCGTAGACGTCCGATTTTAGCTGTCCGTACGATAGGTGGTTCTCCTAGCAGCTGTTGCAATTCGTGATTCATACGCCGTCTCTACGTTCCGTCTTCCATCTGCACTCCGCCATGGATGGTCCTCAGTACCTTTCTTTCGAAAAAATTGAGGGCGCGTTGGTTGCCAACATAGTCCAGGTCTCGTGGCCATAGAGAACAACCGGTCTAATGAGCGTTTTGTAGATGGTCAATATCGTGCGGTGGTTTTTCTGAGTCCAAAGTACGCACGATTCCCTGCCAAAATACGTCTATGAATTTCTCTGCTGGTGTCATTGTCGGCGGTCACCAGTGAGCCTAAATACACGAACTCGTCAACCACCTCGATATCGTCACCAACTATCAATATTCGTGGTGGGTGGTGGCCAGTCCGATAGGTTTTCGTCATCTTCTCAAGGTTACGTGTCACTATATCAATATCGTCAGCGAAGCCAAAAAGTTGTACAGACTTCCGGAAGATCGTGCCACTCGTGTCGATCCTCGCTCTTCGAATCACACCTTCCAGGGCAATATTGAACAAGATACAAGAAAGTCCATTACCTTGACGTAGCCCTCTCCAAGATTCGAAGGGATCGAGAGCGTCCCAGATACTCGGACGTAGCACATCACTCTATCCATCGTTGCTTTGACCAATCGCGTCAGTTTATCCGGGAAACCGTTTTCGTGCATTATCTGCCATAGCTGTTTTCGATCGATTGTGTCGTATGCCGCTTTGAAGTCAATGAATAGGTGATGCGCGGGGACGTTGTATTCACGACACTTGTGGAGTACTTGTCTTATCGCGAATATGTGATCCGTAGTGGCGCGGGCTCCAGTAAATCCCGCTTGGTACGGCCCTACGAATTCCTTAGCTATTGGTGATAGACGACGGCAAAGGATTTGGGAGAGTACCTTGTGTGCGGCGTTTAGCAATGTGATTGCACGGTAATTGCAACAGTCTAGCTTATCGCCCTTTTTGTAGACGGGACATACCACTCCAGCCATCCATTCCTGCGGTAGAGTCTCCTCCTCCCAAATCCTAGAAATCATCCAGTGCAGCGCTCTAGCCAGTGCCTCTCCTCCATGTTTGAGCAGCTCGCCTGGCAACTGGTCATTGCCCGCGGCTTTGTTGTTCCTCAGCTTGCCGATCTCCTCACTTATCTTTGACGAATCAGGGGCTGGGAATCTGTCGTCGACTGAGCGTGCACTCAGATTGATTCCTGTACCGTTCGCTGTATCTTATGCTTGGCTGTATCTTCAGATGCTCATCATAGTACTACTTTCACCTGTCGATCACCTCACGTTCGTTCGTGAGAAGGTTACCACTGGTATCTCTGCACATTTCGGCCTGTGGCGTGAAGCTTCGAAGTTGAAACCATTCATGGAATTTATTTCATCGCTGGAGCATATTTGCTCCAGCACCGGCGAACAATTAAATTTCTGAAAAGGCGATTTGCAAAAACTCACAAGATATCGACCGAAATTTTTCGTAATAGGGGACTTAAATGCTAAGCATGTCCATGAAAAACCCGTCTACAATTGATCTGGTTCTAACAGATCACAAAGCCACATTTGTAGTGAACCAATTACACATGCTGACTTTGACTCAGATCATCTTCCAGTAACATTCAAACTTTCCAACGAAGCTATAATTAATTCAATTAGTTCTATATTCAACTATCATAGAGTTAATTGGTTGGATTACAGATCTCACATTGAAAACCATGTGGATCATGAAACTATTATAGAAAATTCTGCGGACATCGTCAAAGCAATTGATAATTTGAATCACTACATTATCGAAGCTAGAAATCTTTCAGTTCTTAGAGCTCAAACTTAAATAAATTCTCCTATCATCGATGACAATCTTCAACTGCTCATTCGGCTGAAGAATGTTAGTCGACGACAATATCAACGTTCTCGTGATCCTGCTATGAAAAACATAGTTAATGATTTACAACAAGAAATTAAACATAGATTTCTAAGGTTCTTAAGAAACCTCAGAAACCAATTCCTGCTCTCAAGGAAGGAAATCAAATACTTCTTACAAATGGCGAAAAAGCTCAAAAACTTGCTCAGCAGTTCGAGAGTGTCCACAATTTTAATTTGAACGTTGTGAGTCCTATTGAAAATGAAGTCTCACTGAAATATGATCATATTTCAACTCAAGTGTTATTACAAGATGACATTATTGAGACGAATTTTGGTGAAATTAAGAAAATTATTAGGAAACTTAAAAACAAGAAGGCTGCTGGTAATGATGGAATCTTTAATATTCTTATTAAAAATCTTCCCGATGTTGCCTTGAGACTCTTGGTTAAAATTTTCAACAAGTGTTTTTCGTTAGCTTATTTCCCAAAAAGATGAAAAAACGTTAAAGTAATTCCTATCCTCAAACCTGATAAAAACCCACCAGAAACATCAAGTTATCGACCAATTAGCTTACTTTCTTCTATCAGTAAACTTTTTGAAAAAATTATCTTGTTGAGAATGATGTCTCATATAAATGAGAATTAAATTTTTTTACCAGAGCAGTTTGGATTTCGTCATAAACATTCAACTACTCATCAACTCGTCAGAGTAACGAACATGATAAAAGCAAATAAATCTTTTGGGTTATCCATTGGAGTTGCTCTTCTAGACATAGAAAAAGCATTCGACAGTGTTTGGCACAAAGGTTTAATAGCAAAAATGTCTGATTTCCAGTTTCCTAATTATTTGATCAAAATGATTCAAAATTATTCAATTGATCTTCAGGTTAGCTATCAAAATTGTAAATCTGAATTGCTACCCGTACGAGCCGGTGTTCCGCAGGGTTCGAGCGTAGTTCCAATCTTGTATAATATTTTCACTTCTGATCTTCCAAATCTACCCGTTGGTTGTCAGAAATTGCTATTCTGTGACGACACAAGTCTGTTAGCCACAGGTAGAAATCTAAGAGTGATCTGCAGTCGTCTACAAAGAAGTTTAAATATAGCTTCAGTGATTATCTGTCAAAATGGAAAATTAAACCAAATGCAGCAAAAACGCAATTAATTATCTTTCCTCATAAGCTTCTTTTCTTAAACCAAACAATAATCACATTCTCAAATCGATTGGCTTGGAATTGACATTGTCTGATCAGGCAAAATACTTAGGTTTAACGTATGACAAAAAACTCACTTTCAAGGATCACTTATATCCTATATCCTGTTTATATCCTCTTATAAACAGAAATTCTAAGCTCTGTCTTAAAAAACAAATTGTTAATTTATAAACAAATTTTTAAGACCAGCCATGCTTTATGCAGTACTAATTTGGTCAAGTTGTTCCACCAGGAAGAAAACGCTTCAAAGGATTCAGAATAAAATTCTGAAAATGATTTTGAAGCGTCCTCCCTGGTTTAGTACAAATGAGTTACACAGACTCACAAATATAGAATTATTAGATGTAATGTCACATAATATTATAAGCAAATTCTGACAAAAATCGATGCAATCTTCAATTGAATCGATTCGCTCTCTGTATTAGTTAGTAAGTTAGTTAGTTCCTTTTCCCCATTACGCAATACAAGTAGGTTGATGATGTCCTCATGGTAATAACCAAATCATATATATATATATATATATATATATATATATATATATATATATATATATATATATATATATATATATATATATATATATATATATATATATATATATATATATATATATATATATATATATATATTTATATATAAATCTAGGTTGATAAATTCTACAAGGTTAGTTGGATTAATCAAGCTCCATGTTTTTTGTTTGTTCAGACACAATTCCTTACAAATAATACAAATACATTAACGATAGTATTTTTCTCCCACAGAGATGACAACTCACCAGTGGTTTTAAAATTTTTTGAAAATGACCACCGGGTGCAGGAAACGGTTTACGGACGAAAGTATACGGTCAGAGCAGAAGTGACTCATCCAAACGGAACGCAAGGGATTCGAGTAAAAAACTGTATCGCGTTCAACAAGAAAAATAATAGCATATCACTGATAGACGATCGCGGGTATTACTATAACCTTTTATGTGGACTTCAGCTCAAACTTGTTGTTTCACAAATCGTAATTTCAGGTGTCCGGTAATGAACAGCGGTACACACATATTAACTAGATTCAAGACATCCAGCAATGGAACTTCAGCAACAGCAACGTTAAATTCAATGTTCAGATTTCCAGAAGGTTGCAAATAAGTGTTTAAATACCATAAAAAAATCAATTTTGATAAAATATTTTTTTCAGGATCAGAAGTTCATTTTCAGTGTGATATCTTGCAATGCAACGGTATTTGTGTGGAACCCGATGAGAATGTATGTTCCGAGGATTTCGACGTATCTCTCAAATCTACTAGAGCATTGGGACAAGCCGACCAAGGAATGATTTTAGCAGCTACCACTGTATTTGTACTGGATCCAATCGATGCAAAACGTAAGATCATTTAGTCAATAAAATAAAATGGAAAACTGCTAAATTCAAAATGCAAAGGAAATAACACTAGAGAGATAAGGTAGACTTTTATGCAGCACATTAGACGACAAATTAAAATTGAAATTGTTTTCGGCGAGAAATCTAAAAAAAAACAGTTTAGTATCTTGAAACAAAAATTTTGATGAAATTGAGTTATGATCGCACTAAACAGTGGTTGTGTGAGCGAGCTCGATATAGAAATTATGTTCGAAGTACTTTGTTTGTACTATAGAACTACGATTTAGTTAATACAAATGTAGTCGTAAATTTATTTCCATTATCTTGGGTCAACAGTCTTCTCAATTTACATAAAAAAGGCGGATGGGTAATGTCAGAGCGATAATTGTATGTCGTCAGTACGAATAAAACTGGCACGCTTTCTCACAGTTCCATAGCATAACAGTATCATCAGCAAACAAATTTTTATCACAGAAACGTAAGACTCGCTTCATATCATTAATATACATAATAAATAGAATAGGACCTAACACACTTCCCTGAGGCATACCAAGTAAATTACCGAGGGAACTAGACACTACATCGTTAAAAACAGTCTTTTGAGATCTACCACATAAATATTTTTTTCAAACCGTTCATGTACCACTCGCCCGATGCCAAAACGCCGTAATGTCTGCAATAATAAAGGTCTAGAAGTCAGATTCAAGAACACAGCAAAAATACTCTCTTTAGATTCGATTTTCTCCTTCCATTTTGCCAATGCTAGGTTCAAAGCGGTTTCACAAGAGTGACCCTTACGATATCCCGATTGTTCCGGTATTAGCAAACTGTTAGAGTTCAAATAGTTAATCAGCTGATCTTTAACAATAAGTTCCAGATTTTTTTTCCAGCGTGTGCAACATGTTAATGGGACGGTACTCCTCGGCTTTATCCGTTCCAGTAACCTTGGGGATAGGAACCACCAGAGATTCTATTTGTAGGCTTGATAAGCTCAAATTTCACCTTATCTTCCACATTACTGGGACTATTCGTTACGGAAATTGCGATTGTCTCATGATCTGAAATCTTGCAATCGGTTTCCACATTTGAATAAACACCGTCGAAATTGGAATACACGTGATCTATCAATGTTCTACTATATCTCGTAATTCTTGTAAATTCATTCATAGTTTGCCTCAAATTGAAGAATTCTGTCAACTGTTTCAATTGATTCGAGCTTTGATCACTGAGCCAATCAATGTTGAAATCTCCAGTAATAATATTTAGTTTACCAAAATCGACAAAATCCTCCCACCAGTTTTCTAGAATTTCCCAGAAAAAAATCTGACACGAATTCAAAATATAAGAAAAACAGCAATGTTAATAGCAATAATACCTTATTATTGTTATTATTATTATTATTTCATTATTATTATACTTTTCTTGAAAAGTGTATAACAAAAAAAGAAGGCACGGTTTTTCTTCTCCAGGTTTCTTCTTCTTGCGATGGTTAGCAAGATATTCGCGGTACCGTGATCGCTCCATAACAAACACTTTCAATGAAAGCTCTATCCAGAATGAGGATTCGCTACTTCAGCACTATGTATTCATTACTCAAGTTAAACATTTTCACGAAAACATGGGCCGTTTCTTAATCCGCATGGAAACATGAAATATATTTGAAAATATACTTTTTAAACAAATTTGGGTTGCGGTTTAAAGAAATTTTTTCCTTTCGCAACCCTGTTTTGCACGGCATATCTCGAAACGGCTATTATATTTGTATGAAGATGTGTTTTACATGTCCCGGGTTGGCGGTTCAATGCATAGGACGCTGGTCTTACAAGCCAGTTGTCGTATGTTCGAGCCCCGACCTGGAGGGGTTCTTAGTGTCAGTAAGATCCATAGTACTAGCCATGCAATGATTATGTACGCTAAGAATCGGCTGCGAAGTTTGTTGAAACAGAAAGGCCAAATTCCACAAAAGGAATGTAATGCCAAGATTTTGCTTTTGATGTGTTCTACATCAAAACTTTAATTTTCGCATTGCGAGACTTAATTAAATGTGTTAGTGACGGCGCAAACTTTTTCAACTCCCATTTTGATAAATCTGATGCTGAAGAAAATTCAATTAATTCCTAATGATGATCTGTAGGACTGAAGGCCTTGAATTTGTTATGACCAGAGCGGGTAAAACATGTTAAGCCCAGGTGGGTAATTTTTCGTAGCATTGAGAACGACACAATATTTTGAAGTATTATTTAGTCGATTTTTAAATAATATTTTGTTTCGATATAACTTTACATGAGACGCGGAAATTCGAAGCTTGAAACGTTTTCGATATTTTGTTTTTCTGATTTTAACGTGACCAAATTAAGCAGTCATCCGGAAAAAATGTGAGCAAGTTTTGATAATCAAACTCCGTCTGAACTGGAAGTACTTTTATGATCGTATGCGAAAATCTGGACATGAAAAAAATCTTTTCCAAATATCAAAAGCAACAACGCATCAACAATTCAGAGAGCTGGTCGGCACTGTTTAGTTGCAATAAAAAGGATTACTTGTGTTGGTATGAAACAGTGGACGAAACATGGATCTTTCTTTTTTCTCCGGAGTTGTTTCAACATTTAGACGGGGAAAACGCAACAGGTAGCTGCAACAAGTATGGCGTCAGTTTTTAGATGCTCGAGGTATAATTAACGTCGACTGTCTTGAAAAGGAAGTACCAACAAAAGTTTTTAGTTATTAATGCGTTAAGAATTATTAATGCGTTTGAAGTATGGAATCGTAAAAACCGGCCCCATATGAAGCAGAAAAAATCATTTTTAACCAAGACAATGCACCGTGCCACAAATCAATGAAAATAATGGCCAAATTGAACGTATTGGGCACCGATCTGTTTCTTCACCCACCATATTAGCCCCCAGTGACTACTTGTCATTCGATGATCTGAGAGACTGAAGCCTATTGTAAGGCCATGTACAAATCATTCTATAAGTATGATATAAAAAATTTACATAATAAATAAAGAAATTTTACTCAAGAAATGTTGTTTTCCTAGTTAGTTCCTGAACTTTTTGGACGATGTGGAAGCAACCTTCTCTACGGCAGTATCGAACCGCACAGAGTGCAAGTCGATTCGACACTGAATTTGGTTTTCTGTGAGTAATTTTCTCAAATGCGAACGCACTCATTGCAGAGCAGAAATCATATGGAAACCGTGAACTTATGTATACGAAACCGTCATATCAACTAGAGGAATGACAATGGTTTGAAAAACAGGGAGAATTACACATTGTTCGTGGTTGAGTTGTAGATGTTCAAAACGCAATCCTACGTCAAAAGATTTTGAGTGATTTCATTTATGTGAAGATAAAGAATGGAAAGGCGAGACGTGACAAGGTTGATTTTAGCAAACTGAAATCTGTTACTAACTTAACTTTCGCAAGAGGAGTTGAACTTAAGCATCTCATCAATGCAAATCACTCGAGTCTCTGGTATGCCGGAAAGTACCGATAAAGGTCTGAAAAATCTCGAATTCTGATTTTTTTTTTGAATATTTTCCAATATGGCATCGATGGTAACAGTGAGTTGAATAAAAAATGGTTCTCGCAACGTAATGACTTATATTATCCAAATTACAGGAAACATTACCATGTTAATATTTCGGAAAGAAATGCTCTACGTTTTGTTTTTTATCAGTTTAAATCTTCTAGTTGAATCAAACAACAATATAGTATAGTCATTCATTTAAGCGGGTCCGACTTTTGTGATACGTACTGTAGGTATTATTTTGGTAAACCCATGTGCTGGAGTTGAAAAAACAAGTTACTCAAGCGGAAATATACAGGGTGATTTTTTAAGAGCTTGAGAACTTTTTTAAACAATAAAACGCATAAAATTTGCAAAATCTCATCGGTTCTTTATTTTAAACGTTAGATTGGTACATGACATTTACTTTTTGAAGATAATTTCATTTAAATGTTGACCGCGGCTGCGTCTTAGGTGGTCCATTCGGAAAGTCCGCTTTTTTATCGACAAATTTTGTTCAGCGATGAGGCTCATTTCTGGTTGAATGGCTACGTAAATAAGCAAAATTGCCGCATTTGGAGTGAAGAGCAACCAGAAGCCGTTCAAGAACTGCCCATGCATCCCGAAAAATGCACTGTTTGGTGTGGTTTGTACGCTGGTGGAATCATTGGACCGTATTTTTTCAAAGATGCTGTTGGACGCAACGTTACAGTGAATGGCGATCGCTATCGTTCGATGCTAACAAACTTTTTGTTGCCAAAAATGGAAGAACTGAACTTGGTTGACATGTGGTTTCAACAAGATGGCGCTACATGCCACACAGCTCGCGATTCTATGGCCATTTTGAGGGAAAACTTCGGAGAACAATTCATCTCAAGAAATGGACCGGTAAGTTGGCCACCAAGATCATGCGATTTGACGCCTTTAGACTATTTTTTGTGGGGCTACGTCAAGTCTAAAGTCTACAGAAATAAGCCAGTAACTATTCCAGCTTTGGAAGACAACATTTCCGAAGAAATTCGGGCTATTCCGGCCGAAATGCTCGAAAAAGTTGCCCAAAATTGGACTTTCCGAATGGACCACCTAAGACGCAGCCGCGGTCAACATTTAAATGAAATTATCTTCAAAAAGTAAATGTCATGTACCAATCTAACGTTTAAAATAAAGAACCGATGAGATTTTGCAAATTTTATGCGTTTTATTGTTTAAAAAAGTTCTCAAGCTCTTAAAAAATCACCCTATATAATTATAAGAGTAACTATGACGAACTTAACTTTTCGGTCAATATCTTTAAAAAGTTATGTCAGGTCTGCTGATTTTTTCGCGAGATGAAAACCGAATACAAATTATCTGATTGATTGTAATGCTGTATTTCTGCAACTTTTATGAAAATATTGTCATTTCTGCAAGTTTTGTGTTCATTTCAAACAGATAAATCTTGCACAACTTTTTTGTAAGTTTTGAATTTTAAATCATTGTTTTTCTAAAACTGAAAAAAAACTAAACACACTGACCAAAAGATTCATGAGACAGCCAAAACTATGCGGACTTAGCAGAAAAATATTTTACACAGCAAGGTTCTTAATTCGGCTTATCATTTTTTCCTTGCGGAGAAAAAAATCGGTAATTGAAACATGAACAAGTTGGTGATTTGCTGCACAATTGTTTTTGATGTACATAAAGTTGTTCTACAGTGATTTTCCCGGTAGTATTGTGAAACTTAACAGTGATAAGTTGTACAACCGATATTAATATATTTTAAAAACCTTTCTGAACATATCTAACATAAATAACAGCTCTAAAACAATTGTAGAACATCTTGAAATTTCAATAAGTAATGAAGGGAGAGGTGGGTATAGCGTGCGGTACATATTAGTGCGCATCTCATTGTTAGTTCCTGTTAATGTTTACCACTATTTACTTACAATAAATATTAAGATTTGACCCAATTAACTTTATTCGACTACGTTTGAAATTCTCTATTAATTTTATACCAATACGACAGACGGAAATATAAAATCTGTCATTATAAAATAAGCTTTATATTTATTTCTAATAGAACCACTTTTTTTGGTTTCGTAACAGCTTTTCGACCCAAACGAACTTATCATCGAGTATTCCGAATATTACGGAAAATTCGAGTTTTCTAATACTACGGAAAATTCGTTGTGCGCATAATTGTGTACCACTGCGCACTATTACCTTACCTTGCACACTATTAAGAACATTTATTTAGTCGCAACATAATAATTGTAATTGTTCATTTGAGGAAAGTGAAAAACAAGGTTTTATGTTTTCGTAGACGTGTTTATGATATTAATTAAAGTAATATTTTATTTGTAATACTTCAAAAAGCTTAGGTTCGCACAAATCGCCACCTCTCCCCTATGTTTAATGGTCTTCAAACGAAAGGTTTATATACGGACCTCTCCGCTGTTTTTGATAAATTAAATTACGCTATTACTATCGCCAAACTGGACCGACTGGGCTTCGGTTCTAATATTCTTCAGTAGACTGAAACGTATCTCTGCAGCCGTCGATTGCGGGTAAGGTCGGTGATAATGCGTCTAAGGAGTTCTTTGCTTTTTTTGGTATTCCACTTCTCGGACCACGGATTTGCCTCCTGTATTTCAAAGACGTGAACTTTTTATCGGATTATCGTTTGCCGACAACCTGAAGTTATTTCAAATTATTAGGACAACTCGATCATCAAGCCGTAACAAGCTTATAACAAAAACATGTTTTCGTAACAAGTGCTGATACAAGTCTGGTCTCGTTAGTAGTTAAAGTATCAAAATTTTATAACAAGTATCAAATTGAAAAATAATTTAGATACGATAGGTTGATCGGGAACTGAGGATGTAATATTTCTCCTGAGTTAACTTGATGTTTTTTTTCGGATTGGTGCGAGATTAGCCGAAAGACATTAAATATCAACAAATGCTCGTTTATTACGGAAAAGAACACATGTGTCCAGGATCTTGGGGTTGGGTAAACATAAATGCTCGCACTCGAGCTCTTCGCAACAACAGCCTCCTTAGAATGCCTCTACGCCACACTAATAATGCAATCAACGGCACCATTATTGGTTTCTTTTATCTAGTATTTCATGGAGTGCCCCCTCCTTTTGCAAACAACGTAATAGATTTAAACGTACTAGAATTGTATTTGCTTTTTAATTCTAATAGTGATCTTGTTTATTATATTTGTAATAGCTCTTGGTTCTCTATGTGAAGAGAATGGTATTCGACCACATTGGTTGCTGTGGCTGACGATTGCACTAGCTGTGCTATTTCTCATCATGTTGCTGATGAACATTTTCCTTTGTACAGCAATGAGTTGCAGTTGTGCGAGAACTGAGGTAAGTTAGCCTAATTTAATACTGTACGACAGACAACCACCATATGAGCAAGTTTTCAAGCGATTTATTAATTTTTAGTTTGACGTAAAGCCGCCATGACTATGTTCATTTTTTGCAATGACTGAGCGGAAATATATATTGGAGAAGCCAAGTGAAAGAAAAACTAACAGAAAAGATGAATTTTTGGAAAAAGATACGTTCAGAGACAGGACTCGAACCTGCGTTCTTATGCATTCCGTGCATACGCGCTACCATTTCGCCACTCTGATCTTGTTTTAGCCACTGCAAAACTCGAAACAGACACAATAGCAACGTACATCGAACATGGTCTACATCCTGGCCGTCTCACCCGACCGATATCTCACATCCAAACATCTTCTCTGTTCATCAAACACTAGTCCTCTCGCTTTATACCTATTTCTCCGATCAAGCATTGAGTAGGAGAGTGTATTTATAATCGCTTGTCACCTTCCTAATGGTGCCAGTCGCTGGCTGGACATCGTCAGCGACAGACCCCTATGAAGGTTGTATTGATTGTCTGCCCTTTCCTACCAGAAGCAGATTGTTACGGAAAATCAAACCGCAATTGTTTTTAACGATTTATTAACGATGTCCAGCCAGCGACTGGCACCATTAGGAAGGTGACAAGCGATTATAAATACACTCTCCTACTCAATGCTTGATCGGAGAAATAGGTATAAAGCGAGAGGACTAGTGTTTGATGAACAGAGAAGATGTTTGGATGTGAGATATCGGTCGGGTGAGACGGCCAGGATGTAGACCATGTTCGATGTACGTTGCTATTGTGTCTGTTTCGAGTTTTGCAGTGGCTAAAACAAGATCAGAGTGGCGAAATGGTAGCGCGTATGCACAAGAACGCAGGTTCGAGTCCTGTCTCTGAACGTTTCTTTTTCCAAAAATTCATCTTTTCTGTTAGTTTTTCTTTCACTTGGCTTCTCCAATATATATTTCCGCTCAGTCATTGCAAAAACTGAACATAGTCATGGCGGCTTTACGTCAAACTAAAAATTAATAAATCGTTAAAAACAATTGCGGTTTGATTTTCCGTAACAATCTGCTTCTGGTAGGAAAGGGCAGACAATCAATACAACCTTCATAGGGGTCTGTCGCTGACGATGTCCAGCCAGCGACTGGCACCATTAGGAAGGTGACAAGCGATTATAAATACACTCTCCTACTCAATGCTTGATCGGAGAAATAGGTATAAAGCGAGAGGACTAGTGTTTGATGAACAGAGAAGATGTTTGGATGTGAGATATCGGTCGGGTGAGACGGCCAGGATGTAGACCATGTTCGATGTACGTTGCTATTGTGTCTGTTTCGAGTTTTGCAGTGGCTAAAACAAGATCAGAGTGGCGAAATGGTAGCGCGTATGCACGGAATGCATAAGAACGCAGGTTCGAGTCCTGTCTCTGAACGTATCTTTTTCCAAAAATTCATCTTTTCTGTTAGTTTTTCTTTCACTTGGCTTCTCCAATATATATTTCCGCTCAGTCATTGCAAAAACTGAAGTTTTCAAGGAATCTAGGCACGTTTATAGCTTATACCTAATGTTATGCTAAAAAAACTTCTAGCTTATTTTGATCGTTTTGAAATTCATTGAGATATCCTTAATCTCACAATATTCACTTATTATATATTACAGATCATTGAAAAGGAACCATCTATCATAGAGGAGTATGACCCATATCGAAGTTGGCATGGTTCACAATATGGATCTCGTTACTCATTGCATGGTCGCGATGGAGGACAAAATAAAGGCTACACCAGTGGCGGCAGTACGATACACTCAAACCGATCACTTCCCATAGACTCAGATCACTACGCGATTGTGCACAGCCGTCCAGGATCAAGGCACTCGGGTATACATAGCCATCGACCACGAGGTCCCCCGAGTAATATATAAAGTTGATGCAAATCGAAATTTCACACGATTCTATTGCGCTGAACATCTTTATGTCTACGACAAGAATTATAACGGTTATTCTGTGCAACCTTTGCTACATTTTGTACATTCGCAGTTTTCCGACTATTAGTAGCTTATGTAGATTAAACTAATCTTTATAGTTTATTCATCACGATATAATTGGCTGTATGTGCGGATTATTGATTGAGTTTTGGAAGAAGTCAAACTTAAATACAAAATATAACTCTAACAAAATCTTTTTTCCAAAATGATTGTGGAATTCTGCTAGAAGAATTCGTAATAAATTTAATTAAGAAAAACAATTCGTTTTCAGGAATTCCAATGAATGAAAATCAATGTAAATGAAATGGAATTGAGCTAGTTGTTCAAATCAATGGACTTAAATTCATATAATCTGAAATTATAGCATAGCAGATCTATTGTCTATATTTTTTCGCTCTTGCTCCATTTTTCGCCAGCCAGTTTTTTCAGTTTGATTGTATCGGTGCATGGGGCGGTTTTTATTTAAAGAAAGTGTTACCAACGCCGACAAACTTAAACAATGTTTCAAAATCGCATTGACATCGTCCGATCAGTATATTTAACTATTCCAAACTTGGTAAGCATTTACATGATATTGGAGTCTTTTTTGCATTTGTATTACGTAGCATGTTCAGAACATACGCTATCTTTTCAGTATTCCTTATTTCGGTCATTAGATCGTTCCTTCTTCAGTTCAGTGTTTGACATTTTTTAATTGCCTTGCTGTTCCACCCTATTTGCTGTTCAGTTTTTTCATACATGGTGTTCTCTCTTCAGTTAACCACCTTGTAAAGTGAAAATAAAAGTAAAAAATTCCAAATAACATCGGTTTGCAGTACCACGGTTTCTGAGATATTCAGTTGTGAAGTTATTGTAGCATCGCACTTATTTGTATCTTTTTTCGATTATAGACGTTTTAACCTAAAGGCCACTCACTCGCCTCTTCGGATCAGAAGAACTTTATGGTTTATGGTTTTTTGGGTTCGGAGGAATCGAACCTAGGTTAGCTGCATGAAAGGCATCGACTAATTCATCATGCTATACCCGTCTCCTTAAACTGTATCTAATAAATGGGAAATAACTTTTGATTTTGGTAACCTACAAACCTGAGGCCACATCAACTCGAAACGAATAGTTCCTCGTTAGGACATTTGTACGAAGTTGTAGATACCACTTGGTTGCATATTGTCACCCCCGGTTTCGTCGAAAAATAAAAGGTTATTCAAATATCTATCCATTGATGTAACGGAAATTGTATGTTTTCTTTTTCGATCTAATGTCTGATAAACTTAAAAATTGATTGGGAATTTTTCTGTACTTTTTTGTAATATATCCAAAAATAACTTGTTGACTGATAAAAAACAGTTTCGGGTCATTTGAAAATTTCCCTACTAGTTCATATCTTCCTAAAATTGTATGTTTTCTTCCGGAAATTGTATGTTTTCTTTTTCGATCTAATGTCTGATAAACTTAAAAATTGATTGGGAATTTTTCTGTACTTTTTTGTAATATATCCAAAAATAACTTGTTGACTGATAAAAAACAGTTTCGGGTCATTTGAAAATTTCCCTACTAGTTCATATCTTCCTAAAATAACTTAACTTTCGTTACATCAATGGATGAGCTTTTAATTGCCACCAAAACCAGGTTTGTAAGCAAAGCAAAGTCTTGGCATTACATTCCTTCTGTGGGATTTTGCCTGTTTGTTTCAACAGCCTTCGCAGCTGATTCTTTGCGTACTACGATCCTACTGGCACTATGAATCCATGTCGGGTTCGAACCAGGTTTGTAGATTATCCAAATTATAGTTTATTCTACATTTATTACATACAACCCACGCGAGGATAAAATTTCCATTCCGAAATCCATGTGAAATTCAGTATGAATTCTGAATCACTAAAGCCGATTCCAAATGAATTAGGGTTATTGTACCAATTGTCATCTCATTAGTAGAGTCGCCATGTTATTTTGTGGGTTGTTCGACTTCCAGTTAACGAATTGTGATAAAATTAAATACAACAACTCCGGTTCTAAGAAGCAATACCGTAGAAAAAATAGTTCGACGATTGTGCGATACTGTTTAGCGATGCGAGAACTCGAAACGAATGCATCTATTTTCATTTTACCCTTAGAGTCAATGGAATGGGCAGAGACAGTAGATCTCACTCTAACTTATGGTTTGAGTATATGAACATTTTGAATAAAGTCAAAATGGTGCAATAATGTCAATATTTCGTTTTGATGTAATAATATGTGTTAGTCATTTTTGAAAAATAGAATAATATTATTAATACAATTTTATAATGTTGGCATCGATTGAAGATCACATGAAGTAAAACAACCATGCATAACGTGTCTATCTACGAAAAAACTATTTTAATCCACCTAATGGTGCTATAAAGCCTTACTCATATAACTCATGTTCGCATTCATATTGCTAAGGGATTCTAAAAAAACTTTTTTTCGAATATTTCATAAGAACAAAATAGTTTTTTTTTTGGTACACATTAGCATAATCTTTTCAATTTCAAACCGTTCTTATAATGTTTGAGCATGGATAAGTAACTTTTGGGGCTTATTTCAGCAAGGCTTGAGTTGGTTGAATAAATCTTTCAAAGTGAATAGTAAGAAACTTTCAGAATAACAATTTTGTACGATCAATAATGCATCAGAATGGTTATAGTAACTTTTTATAGAATGATAACCACGAAACAGCAGTATTGAATAAATTTAGCGAAAATGGTAAAATTAGCTCGAAGCTTCTCTAGTATTTGCACGACATACACGTTTTAAAAAATTTCATTGACAATTTTTCCAATCATTGTCATTTTGCATTCCGTTTTCCTTGTAAGATACTGATCAAATTTCATTGATAAACATGTTATACATATGTGTCTGTCTAAAAACTGAACGTCTTTTCTCATTTTTAAATCAATTACTTACCAAATGCAACGGATCTTAGGATACTGAAAAGATGACAAAACTGCAATAAATTGAGATGAAATATGAAATATATTGTAGCAGGTACACGTCGAGATTATTGTTTAAACTCGAATATGTAAGAAATATCACATCAAAAAGTTGAAATCTTCTGAATACACAACAGAAATCAATTGCCATACCATTTTATCACTAAGCATTACAATTGCGAATTAATTACCAATGCGTCAGCCTCGAATGAAAAATTGTTACGGAAATGATTACATCCCATTCGGAATATGGTCGTTGGGCATACGATCGTTTGGCATACGGTCATTTGGCTCAAGTGTAATTTTGCATAAGTACGTTGGACATAAATGTTGTTTGGCAGAATTAAGAGGTGTAGCTATGTTCAAATTCCTAGATTACTCATAGTTTTCAGTAGATTGTGCAAACGAGTTACAGGTTACAGATAAAAATAAAATATACATATAAACATATAATTAAATTGATTTATGTATTATGCCAAATAATCTCATACCAAACGGGCGTAATACTAAATAAACATTATGTCAAGTTACTGTATGGTAACTGAGTTTTATGCCAAGCGACCGTAAACGCAATGTCCGAATGTCAAACAACAAATCGGACAAATGACCGCACATCGTTGTGAAGTGTACATTATGCACATACCATTATTATTCGATTTCATGATAATTTTTCGAGTACATTAAGATGTATGACTGGATAATATAAGCTATCAACTAACAGATAATCCAGTATCTTTTGGGAAATCACATACCTTGGCATACCATGCCAAGGCAAAATTGTTTTTCAGAACGTAGTAAATCCAATTTAACCGTACACAATTCACCACTATCTGACACGTTGTCTGAAATGTTAAATGTAAAAATTAAAATCATGACAATAAGATACAGGAATTTTATGACATTTTGACAAATAAATAATAAAAATGTAACACGTAACATTATTGCGTATTTTTAGTTTCGTTGACATTTATAACCATTTTTATTTGTTCAGATTGTATAATATAGCATCTGTAATCTGAATCGAAAAGCAGAACATGTAATTGAGTTATATAATTTGAAATAAACATTGTAAATAACTAAATATGTGAGACTCTTAGACCATCTTGCGGAAAAAGTTTCAAAAACGAAAAATATGGAGAACTAACGAACTTGAAACGAAAGATTTCAATTCTGTTATTGCGATAGATGCTTAAATTCACAAACACATATAATATTTAGATCAAATTCAATTATTTTTTATCGATTCCATTTTGAACCATATTAACGCTATTAAGTACGTACCGCACATGTTTCTATTAAATTTAATGCTTTTGATACAAATCAACTGTGTTATTGGATTGAACTCTCAGATTTTGTCATCACCAACCGATCACAATTTTGTTAATGAAGTTTTGGAATACTAGAAAACTTAAATTCATATGAACTTGAATGAAAATTATTTTTAGGTAAATAACGTCAATCTTACCGATATAATTCTTTGTTACTTAATCGATTAATAAATCTGAATAACAAAAACTTTAACCAATTTTCAATCAATGGTTTTTTTTTGTATTCCTAGTTATTATTATATCCGAATTCCATATACATATTAATAGTTTTCTGGGTGATTATGATGGTCCCACCTCATACCTCTACAAAAGTGTGAGCTGAACTAGTTATCAAGATAATAAAAAAATTATAGCAAATATCTGATCCAGTGGAGAAAATGGGGGTTGGTAAAGTCAGAGACAAAACTGAATTAACGAAAATATGAAAAATATTGGCTCGCTGAGCTGAAATTGAGCACGATATCTACTCGAACGCGTTTCAAATAGAGATTAAATTGGGACATAATAGCAATAAATATTGTGCAACCAGTTTATCAAGGTCGCGTGCAGAATTGAAATTAAAACATTCTATATCATTCAACAAGTTATTTTCAAACAAACGTAATACCTGACTTTTTGATTGACACAAAAAATATGATCAATTCCTGGAAAACTTATTGGTAATTGTATACATTTTCCATTTTCACTTGGAAATTACTCAGTAAAAATTTTAGCAACACTGCACCGTTGCATCTGTATTAGCACTAATAGTATTGTTGTTGTACCGTTTATTTCAACAATGTCACGTCATTACATTCTCACATAGTCACTTTTTCACAGTCACTATTTTCACAGTCACAATTTTCACAAAAGTGTATCAAACGTTATATTACAGATACGTATTTCGGAATATTATTTACATCCTTCTTCAGTGTATCGGTTTTATAAAATAAGGATGTAGCAACATGAGTCAACTGAAATAGATAAAATCGTTATTGCATATAATCATCGAATGGCAAAAGTATAAACCGGTACATCGGGATGTCACACAGTGCACGAACTGTTTGAACTACG
Organism: Malaya genurostris; assembly: GCF_030247185.1. NCBI lineage: Eukaryota > Metazoa > Arthropoda > Insecta > Diptera > Culicidae > Malaya > Malaya genurostris. The sequence goes on along the minus strand of NC_080570.1, from coordinate 80,815,580 downwards.
GCCATGGAACAAGGAATTGCCACATGAAAAGTCGGTGCGGAAAATGTGCCGAGTCACACAATACCAACGATTGCCTACTAGATGACATCGCAGAAAAATGTGTGAACTGTGATGGCGACTTTCCATCTACTAGCAAATCGTGTCCCAAACGTGCTGAGTTCACAAAAATTCGACCACAGGCGTCCCGTAAACAATCAACGCGCAAGAATGTTCCACAGAAGGATGAAATTAATTTCCCACGGCTCTCACCGAAGAGGGATGTTCCGAATTTGCCGCCACTTCCTCGCAGCAATCCAAAAGATTCAGCCGCTGGATCATAAAAAGAATCTTCCTCAAAAATCCCTCCTGGATGGGGCAATAAGCAACCACAAGCGAAGGATGGCTCTGGTGACTTATTCTCTGCTGAACAACTGATCGTCATTTTTGAAACAATGACAACCAAACTACGAAACAGTAGAACGCGGTTAGACCAAATCAACGCCTTAGGCAAATTCATCATCGAATATGCAATGAGTTGGTTGTAGTAAATTGGAATGCTTGCTCACTCAGGAGAAAAACTGCTGAATTGTCCGAGTTTCTTCAAGAGAAGTATGCCGATATTGCTATTTTAACTGAAACTCATTTTAAACGTGAAATTTCTATTTTTATTTCCATTTACATAACTCACAGTCTCGACAGTACAGCTACCAGAGGAGAGGGAGTTGCCATTGCCATTAAACGATCCATTTAGCACAGGCTTCTGCCTGCCTTTAAATTGCAACTTATAGAAGCCATCGGCATTGACATTACAACGACGATGGGACCCATCATCATCATTGCAGCGAACTGCCCCAAACATATCTTCGAGATGGTACATGTGCATCATTGAATCGAGATCTGACTATGCTCACTCGACAACAGAACAAATTCATCATTGCTGTGGACCTGAACGGACAGTACAACATCCTCGCTCCGGATCAACCAACATGACTTTCCAGATCGGGAGTTCATTCCATTTTTGGATATATTTATCAGCAGCCTCGTCATAGACAGCTCTCCGGTTGTCCAATGAGCTCTCTTTCGACCACTCTCCAGTAATATTGACGTTAGGATCGCTAGAAACAGTGTTTATTCAACCTCGGAGGAACTATTATCGCACCGACTGGGTCCAATTTCAACAAATCGCCGACCAACTTATTAACATTGATTTGCCACTAGATTCCCCGATGGAAATCGATGCGCCCCGATCCAGCATTCAATTACAGTCGCTCGTGATAGGACGTTTCCAGTCCAAGAAATGATAACTGAGCTTCGCAACAGGAACTTCCAGCAAAAGCTTCGAGAAATTCTCCCACATTCAAAGCCATTCTGGTCCTTAACGAAGGTGCTTAAGAAAAAACCGAAGTCTAATTCTCCTCTGATGTCACCCTAGGACGCAGCTGAAGGAATACCTTTAATCACACCAGTAGAGAAGGCAAATGCACTAGGCCAGGAGTTTGTGTGATCATAAAGTTTAGTACTCAACATTGTTAGTCCACATGAAAGAGCCGTTGCTGATAGCGTAGCTGAGGTTGACCAATCAGACAGCTTGGTTCCTGAGGAAAATAGAGTCACTGCGAATGCGCTGATGGCTATTGTGAAAAAATTCCAAAAATATGAAGGCCCCCGGTTTCGACAATACATTTAACATTGAGCTGAAACATATGAGTATTCGCTCCTTTATTTTCTTAGCTAAAATTTTTTACAGGTGCTGGGAGCTTGGCTACTTTTTTCAATGTGGAAGTTAGCTAAAGTTATCCCAGTTTTGAAACCGGGGAAAGATCCTTCCTTTTCCAAGAGCTATTGTCCCATCAGCTTACTCTCTGCCTTATCCAAGCTGTTTGAAAAGTTAATACAAAGGCGAATCCTTGCTTTCGCAGATGAACAGGATATATTACTGGAAGAATAGTTTGGGTTCCGGAGAAAAGATCCATCATCCACCAACTCACAAGGGTTAACAACATCATCCAGCAGAACAAATCAGTGTCCAAAACGACTACCATGGCAATATTGGATTTTGAAAAGACATTCGATAATGTATGGCACGATGGCCTGGTGTTTAAATTGTATCGGTGTAATTTTCCGATGTATTTTATTAAAATTATCAAAAATTATCATGCAGATAGAACATTCCAGGTTTCTCTGGAAATACCCCAAGGAAGTATCTTAGGTCCCATCCTATACAACATTTTTACATCAGACATCCCACCTCTTCCGGGTGGTGGTGTTCTGTCACAATTTGCTGATGATACTGCCATTCTTTACGAAGGTCGTGTCATTAATGCTCTGAAGAATAAACTACAGACAGGTCTGGACGCTCTAACTGAACATTTTTCAAGCTGGAAAATGATCAGACGAATGCCGAATACGATTCGGTGATGAGGTCATCCAATGGTCCAACGAAGTTATCTATCTAGGACTTACCTTTGACAGACATTTGATATTCAGGTCACATGTTGACAAAATCGTTCAAAAATGCAGCATACTCATTACACTCTTACCAGACGCTACCTAATTTTGAGTCAAAACCTACCCAAAATCAACTAAAGGGCATCTCCCCAATTTTGTGTAATGAGTGATGACTTCAAAATTTAGGTAAATGTAAGTTTAGTACAGTGTTATGCCATAACAAAGGACGCTACCCATTTTTACCGATCAACTCAATGTTTGAGTAGATAACGACCTAATATTGGGTAGCTTATAGAAGAGCTCGACAATGAGTGATTTTGCCTCAAAAAATAGGTAGAAATGATTTTCAGTGTAGGTCTCTGTATCCGCTGATTTGTAGAATATCTAAACTGTGCCTGGAGAACCAGATGGCTGTCTATAAACAAATCATCTACCCCGCAATTGAATACGCAGTCCCTGTTTGGAGGGGCTGTGCACGAACACACAAACTTAGGCTTCAGCGCATTCAAAGTAAGATCTTAAAGATGATTCTAAATCTACCCTTTTGAACAAGGACTAGTGAAGATCTCATGTACTTCACTAGGCCTCCCTGGAAATACTAGAGCAAAAATTCGAACAATACTGCACGAAATTTGAAGAAAGGTGCTCAATCTCTATAATACAAATAATTCAAAATTTGTACGTACGAGGTCTGTTCAAAAAGTACCCGGAATTCTCATTTTTCTAAAAAAATATTTATTTATTCGTCTACATCTATATGGTCCAGGGCTTGTATTGTGAATCCTCAAACGAACGAAGCAACAAAAAATATCTGCTGTGAACACTTTGCTTGACATAGCTGAATGAGAGACCTATATTAGAGAGAAACTGGATGCGTGAGAGTATATGCTACTGAGCAGACCAATTCTCCTTGCCAAGTAAATTGTCTGTGCTCTCATTCTCAGTTAACACATGAACTAAGCAATCCATGACAATGTAATGAAATGAAGGGTTCACTCTCGTTAGTATTGTACGAGAAAGAAGACCATGCCTCAAGGTGTGCTACAAGACGCGAAGCAACGTCATATAGGCAATGTTTACGGTTTATTTTTAAAAAGTAGGTTTACAGAAATCATTTTTAACATAATGTTCGCATTCCAAAACCAAATTTGATCACATTTCAAACAGACTTTAGACATTTTATAGCAGAAATTTTGCATTTGAGCCCATTTTCAAAACAATCCATTTGTTTCTTGGCAGTTTACACTGTGTACATATCATAGAAACACTAAAAGCAATGTTCTTTAAATTAATATTCATCGGAACTAAAAGTTATGAAACTAGTTTCCTCATAGGCATCTACAATATGAGAACCATTCATCAAATGCTAACCTCATGAAGCATAGGTCTCAGCAAGCGGGCATATTCATGAACTAATGAACGAACAAAGCAGCTCTCCTTGTTTGGGTTGCGCTGTGAATTCTACCTGACATACGAATGTGTGTGAATAGCACAGATAGTGAAACCCTTTCGTTCATATTCGTTGCTTCAATATGCAAGCCCTGATATGGTCCCCTTCAAAGTAATCCTCTCTAGATATAATACACTTATGCCAGCGTTTTTTTCCAGTCTTCGAAACACCCCTGATAGTCACTTTTTGCCAACTTCATCAGCAACTTCTCTAATAGTGATTCGGCGATCATCCATAATCATTTTTTCCACTTTTCCCACATTTTCATCGATTATTGACGTGCTGGGTCGACCGGAGCGTTCGTTGTCTTCAACGTCTTCGCGGCCATCTTGGAAACGCTTATACCACTCGTAAACACTTGTTTTTTTCATAGCAGACTCACCGTAGGCTCTCTGTAACATTTCGCACACTTGGTTACATATTATTTCATTTTTCACGCAAAATTGAATACAAATTCTTTGACTCTTCAATTCTTCCATTGTTTAAACTTACAAAAATCGCCGAGCTCAAAAAAACACGTCTACACCAGCCGCTACAAGACAGAATGTAAACAATGAATACAGCTGAAAATTTTACCATACAATAGGGACATATGTACCAACACAATAAAAAAAAATTTTGACCACCGGACTCTCCAGACGCGCGCAATTTAAAAATTCCGGGAACTTTTTGAACAGACCTCGTATTAGATTAGGGATAGTTATAAGTAGGTAGATATTTTATAAATAATTAAAATAAATATTATGATTAAACATGAGTAGATATGTAAAACAAGAGTAACTAAAACAAAAGCGTTAAAACACTTGTACTGTAAAATGTTGATGTAATGCACAAAAATAAGATTTATGAACAGATATTTTAGCAAAGAAAAACGATATTCCTCGCCGAGTTTTTCCCGGTGCCGTCCCGGAATATTGCGAATAGACTTTTACACCACGCAGAAGGTCTGTTTTCTGCTGCTGGCTGAAGGCAACTTCTCGTCATGACGTCCGAAAAGCGTGTAAGAGCACGACCTGGTCGTTTGAGGTTTGACATCATCAGATCTCTATTTTGGTTGCTGTTGGTGGAAGGTTCTGACCACGACGCACAGTGATGGCTCTCCATACAAAAGTTGGCAAAAGCCCTAAATATGTCGATAAACATCATTTTTATTATTATTTTGAGGTCTCATAATATATTTCTGTCTTTATAATATATCAAAAAATATTCGATCCACCTAAAAGTGACATGATGCACCGCTCACTACGGACCAAGAAGGGACGATTTTTTATAAATTGACTTGTGTTGTTTTCCTTTCTCATACAGAAGACTATACAACCGAGGTCCAAAGAGCCGAATGTCGTATACCATTCGACTTAGTTCGTCGAGATCATAAAATGTCTATGTGTGTATGTATGTGTGTAAGTGACAAACAATTTCACTCAATTTTCTCAGAGATTACTGAACCGATTTCCACAAACTCGGATTCAAATGAAAGGTTTTATAGCTGATCGTAGAGCAAAATGTGAATACTAGATTATTAATAAAATCGATTGGCGCCAAACGAGCTGATTTGTGCAAAAATTTCACTAGAGTACCTGTGGAAAGCAGAAAGCGACTAACAGGTAGATCTAAGATTTTATTTGATTTCAAATCATAGTATAATGTCGTTTCATATCATTTAGTTTAACCTAATCAATTAATAATATTTATGTTTAACACTCAAACGCTCGGGTAGGGATTTTCAACGAATTTGATACCGTTGATCAATTTCGATGCGTCCAGTGTCAAAAAAACCAGATATTCTTCTAGTCCATGCTGACTCATACGGAACCGCAGCGGTCCAAAAACACCGGAGTTATTCCAGATCGCGTTGTGTGTGTGACAAATATTGTCACTCACTTTTCTCTGAGATGGCTCAACCGATTTTCACAAACTTAGATTGAAATGAAAGGTCTCAAGGTCCCAGATGAAGTTCCTGAATTTCATTTGGATCCGACTTTCGGTTATGGAATAACAGGATGATATGCACCAAAAATGAGAAAATAATGTCACTCACTTTTCTCGGAGATGGCTGAACTGATTTTCACAAACTAAGATGCAAATGAAAGGCCTCACGGTCCCATACAAAGTTCCTGAATTTCGTTTGGATCCGACCAAAAATTTTGAAAATTATGCATTTAAAATCTGAAAATAATGTCACTCACTCACTCACACACAAACTTAGATTTAAATGAAAGGTCTCAAGTTCTTCGATTCAAATGAAAAGTCTCAAGTCTCAAGTACAAAGATTCTGAATTTCATTTGGATGGGACTTCCGGTTCCGAAGTTACAGGTTGATATACACAAAAAATGTGAAAATAATGTCACTCACTTTTCTCGGAGATGGCTCAACCGATTTTCACAAACTTAGATTCAAATTAAAGGTCTCACGGTCCCATACAAAGTTCCTCGATTTCATTTCAATCCGTCTCCCTGTTCCAGAATGACAGGGAGATATGCACCAAAAATGTGAAAATAATCCAAAAAAAATTTGAAATAATGTCACTCAATTTTCTCAGAGATGGCTAAACCGGATCAAACCCCTGGTTCCGGAGACAGGGTGCTCAGTATGAAAACGTCAATTTCAGGAATACTTTGTTCATAAGTTACCTCTTTATCGATTTATTAATTTTTAGTTGGTTTGACGTAAAGCCGCTATAACTAAGTTCAGTTTTGCAATGACTGAGCGGTAACATATATTGGAGAAGCCAAATTAATGAAAACCTAACAGAAAATATGATTTATTGGAAAAAGATACGCTCAGAGAGAGGACTCGAAACTGCGTTCTTATGCATTCCGTGCATACGCGCTACCATTTCGCCACTCTGAATCTTGTTTTAGTCACTCTAAAACGCCAGTCAGACACAGTAGAACGTATATCGAACATCTTCTACATCCTGGCCGTCACCCGACCGATATTTTACATCCAAACATCTTGTCTGTTCATCACTAGTCTTCTCGCTTTATACCTATTTCTCCGATCAAGTAGCGTCTCTGAGCGTATCTTTCTCTAATAAATCATCTTTTCTGTTAGTTTTTCATTCATTTGGTTTTTCCAATATGTGTTACCTCTTTATATTGGCTAGTGATTTTCTCTAGTTTGCAGACCATGTAGACTCTGTAGTCAAATAAACCATTGATAGTCCCATAAATGATTTGCTGAATTTTATCCAAATGTATTGTATCAATGTAGTAGTATTACACAACAGAAATTTTCAAAACTATTTTTTGAACTTTTTTAAATTGTAGTATTTCGGGGAATTTCTGCTGTAATACAAGGTGAGATGAAAAAACTGCAACAAAGTAAAACGCCATAATTTTTTCATTTTTTTTTAAATTTTATTGAATGAAAGCAAAAAATGTCGGAAATAACATCAAATTTGAGAATCGGTTTAGATTTGTTCGAATTGGCCACCTTTGGCACGAACTATGGCCTTCAAACGGCCAATGAAACCATCACACGCTGCCCGAAAGTGGCTCTGCGGTATTTTGTCCCATTCTCGGCGAAGCGCTTGCTTGAGATGATCGACACTTTGGTATTTTTTAGTGCCAACCTTGCTTTCCAAAATACCCCAGGCACAATAGTCCAACGGATTGGCATCCGGAGATTTTGGTGGCCATTGTGCGGTGGAAATGAAGCGAGGAACCTCATTTCTTAACCATTCTTGGGTGGCGCGTGCTGAGTGCGATGGTGCTGAGTCCTGTTGGAATGTCCAAGGTCTGCGGCCGAAATGTTTGCGTGCCCAGGGCTTCAGAACTCCCTCCAAAATATTTTCGCGATAGATTTGCGCATTTATTTTGACCCCACGGTCGATGAATACGAGCGGCGAGCGACCATCGGCTGTTATGGCGGCCCACACCATCACCATGGCCGGCTTTTGAGTTCTGGTGGCCAACCGAAGTTGCAAATTTTCAGCTGACCTCTCTGGCAAGTAAACACGATCATTTTGTTTGTTTACAAACTGCTGGATAACGAATGGTTTCTCATCGGAGAAAACCAAATTCGGCAGTTCACCACTTTCGGCCAAGCGAAGCAACTCTTTAGCTTTTTCGAGTCTAACTTTTTTTTGCGCATCAGTAAGATCTTGCACTTTTTGGAACTTCAATGGCTTTAGTCCAAGCTCATTTTTCAATATTTGCCGAATGGCATATTGCGATATGTTCAGCTCACGAGCCATTTTTCGGCCACTGCGACGCGGATTTCGTTCAATTCGCATCTTCACTTTTCGAACCATTTCTGCCGATGTTGCTGTTTTTTTTCGTCCACTTCCTTGACGTCGGGCTACGCTACCAGTATCACGGTAACGAGCGATGGTACGAGACACAAAAGATTTATTCACTTTTAAATGCTGGAGGGCTCTAACGATAGCCACTTGTGGTTTTCCAGCCAAATGCAAAGCAATCACACTATCACACTTGAATTCCATCACAAATAACTTTTTTTCTGAAAAATTCCCACCAAAATGCTTTTGTGCGCTTGTAAATAATATAATGAGCTGTCACTAGAATAAATCTGACAGCTGTGGGACGAGCGGTTTAGAAATGACAGCAGTCTGAAGTTGGTTGCAGTTTTTTCATCTCACCTTGTATACAGGAGAACATGAAAATGAGAAAGGCATCATTACACCACTAGGTGGATTAAAACAGATTTTAGTTCTATTTAGAATTCGTACTCCTATATAGAAAACGAAGACTTTGTCATACTTGGAGTGAATAGTAGTTCGGAAATCAACGCACATGCACATTTGATTGAATTTGGAGTTTCGGGAATGGCAATCTTAAACAGTAAATTTTTGGTGGAAGGGGAGCTTTCTCAATGAGTAAATCAATCACTTAAGGTTTTTGGTTTTATAAAATCTAGTTGTCGAAATGCTCTTCAAATGGTTCTCAGGTTTGCTCTCTGAGAATTTCGGAGTTCTGTAATCTAAATGGCTGTAAACCAACTGTATACAAATTTTTCATCAATTCCATCATGTTTTCTGAATTAAGAATCCAAACTAATTGACTCAAGGGGGGGGGGGATTCTCTGCGGAAGTGAACACACAGAATCGCGTAGATTTCTGCTTAGAACACAATACAGTATCCACCAAGTGAATGAGACTTTTTGGTCTAATTTCCCGACAGTAATGAAAGATAATTGTTACGGTTGTAGCGGAATGGCGGTTCTGTTTTCTAAATGAAAATAGAGTCGCACTTTCATGTTAATAAATTGTTATTATAATGGTGTCATCTCATCGGAGTTATGTAACAGTACAACACTAATCTTAAACTTAATAAAATTTAAATATTTTTCTCAGAATAATTTGTCCGAATAGTTTTTAATAAATTAATCCTACAACAATTTTTCATAGATTCCATATTTTTTGGCGCCGCCCGGATGTTGGCGCCCGGGGCCTTACTCGCCTCACTCTCAATACGGCACTGCAGGTAAATGATAATCAAGTGAAAACAAGAAATAGCTCAGAATTGAAGAACAAAGAATAAATAAAGAATAGAGATTATGTAAACGTGTTCCAAAACATGCCAAAATCTCACGGACAGTAATATTGCCAAACTAATTGAACTAGGATTTGTTGAAAAATTACAGGATTATGTACTAGACATGAATGATCATAATGACATTAAAAATAGGCAACTTTAAAATTTTAGATTTAAATTCAAAAAATAAGCAAATAAATATTTTGTATTTTGGTTTATTTCTTTAGAAAACTACAGAAAATTAAAATGGAGAATTATTAAATTATAATCATACAATTTTGGAATGCCAAATTAAAGAAACATATATTATCATAAATCTACAATGTAATTGACACTAAAGTATACTTTTTAATATACTGCATTTATCCCTTAGAAATAAATAGTACATGACGAATCACTTACTTATACCATAGATCAAATAAACCTAGATTTTCCACTATACGGTGACAATGACAGCGCTTCAAGTGAGAAACGGGTGTACTTTTTTCCATTAGCTACTGTGGTTGTGTTAAATGCGCAGGCAATTTTATAACATGCAATTTAGGAGAATTTACGCAAGACGCTTTATGTGTCACGGATTGCTCAACTACATTACTATTACATTGGGGAATCTACACACTAAGATTTAATTCCTTTATTCGGTAATATTTTTGACGAAAACTTTCGGTAATCTATAGTAATAACCGATATTTCGGTACATGGGTTTTATTTTACAACAATTATGCAAATTTTCACCGAACGATCAGTTTAACTTTATTTTCATTACAGAATTCTGTATTAGATATACAATTGATACGGTAAACCTGAATAGTCGCCGAATACGGTAAAAATCATACTGTCCGTTTGGTAAAGTTATCTTCCAATAACCGAACTTCTGTGAAAACCGATTATCATGAAACTAACTGTCAAACAGTTATTAAAATATTCAGTGAGTGTCTTTTTATTAACCAAACGAAAAAAATGTTGAAGGGTTCATCGATTGGATTGAGGTCCAGGTAATAAAAGTTTTTAAGACATTAGAGCCACTAACAGCTTTTTATTTACTTATAGGCGGAAAATAATTTTGTATCACTTGTCCACTTGCTGCCAACACAAATCGTTCAAGGGTAATTTTTGTTGGACTCGACGGATTGTGAAGTGTTTTGGAAGGCGCTCAAAATTCCGGTCAGTCGGAACATCTGACACTTTTTAAATTTCTCGTGGAATAAAACCATTTTCTTCATTCGTTTTTGTTAATATGTGTTGTTTTTTTAAATCCGAAAATCCAGAATTTTAACCAAAGGAAAACAAACAAACAAAAATTACCGAACAATCTGTTAGATCCATTTGGTTTACAGTTTACGGTAGTTGTTTGACAGTTCAGCAATTACCGAACGATCGGTAATCAATTCAATTACCGAACTGATTACCGAACGTTCAGCTGTTGAAAATTCGGTAAAAAATTACCGAATACTGCGAAATTTTCTAAGTGTGTAGATATGCTCATTTATGCTTATATTGTATTTTCCGGGTATATAAATTATAGCGGTTCTTTGCTGTTGGTGTTGCTGTTCCAGGTCTATATCTTCCCCCATATATGAGAATTATATATATATATATATATATATATATATATATATATATATATATATATATATATATATATATATATATATATATATATATATATATATATATATATATATTTATATATATATATATATATATATATATATATATATATATATATATATATATATATATATATATATATATATATATATATATATATTTACGCTTTTGATCCGTTAATGGCTAAGAGTATTAATTCAATTATTGTTATCATTTTCGCAATCTTGTCTGACCCATAGCGCTTATCCAAATAAATATGATGGTTTGTATAAAGAAACCTTTTGTTATTTTTTCGATAGTCAGTGCTCTATCTGTGCTAAAATTCTTTGATTGGATCGATAATATGCTCGTGCCATGCGCAGTTACTTTCTTGCTCAATGCTCCAGAGTCACGAATTATTGTAGGTCACATTTTGTTCTCCGGTTGAATTGCTGTTTCGAGATTTCTTAGCACTAACTTGCGTAAGATATAAAAATCATAATTTTGTGAATGAAACAGAATAGCAACAGAATAGTTTTCCATGATCCGAATCATCAGACACGTATTTGTTTTAAGCTCAATGGTTGAAAGCTTGTGTGTTTCAAGATATTGTTCAATGAAAACGCTTAACAAACTATCGGCCATTGATTAAAAGTTAAATCTACACGAATTTTGTTTGAGAAATGTGTGTGTGAATATCTAACGTTAGTTGAGAATTAAGATATGATTTTTATTCTAGAATTGTTAGATTTCACCTAAAGTGTTGTACAAACAAGGCCTTGTGAAATACTCGAGCAACTATAGCATTATCCAGAACTCGGATGCATGTGATTAAAGGTAGGAAATCTTTGAATTGGTTTTCGTTATATTCAGAGTTTGATTTTTAGATTTATAATACCAGCGTGAACATTTTCGATTCCATGCATTAAATTGTATGAATCAGAAAATTTTAACTATATTATGGTGTAAAATCATGACATTTATTTCAAAATCGTATCTAAACTCGGTCTAAAAGAAAATATTCTAGGAGGGTATACGATTATATGCCTAACTCCTCCTTGTTTCAAATATTTGTTAGTGGTTATAGTTCTGTTATCCAAACTACAATACATCTGTAGTGAGGGTGAGATGAGTGAGGGGACTACCTCGAGCGCCGACATCCAGGGGAGGTCAAAACATAAGGGAACTGGTAAAAATTTGTTGCACAATCAGTTTATCAAAAAATTTATTCACAAATTTAAATTTTATTTCAAATTTTATGTATATAATTGCAGAATTGGCTGAGGGTATAATCTCACAAATGGTTTTATGGGACTATGTAAATGGTAAGATATTATGTAGATTCCACTAGGTGGATCAAGAAGGGTTTTGCCTTTCTCATATAGAAAGGTTATGCAATCACTTGAACAACCGACTAGTAAAAAATGCATCACGATCGCATACGGAATGCCTGAATTTCCGGATTCAACTTCCAGTTCCGGAGTTATAGGGTAAAGTGTGTTCAATATTGTACACCGTCACTTAAACCGACGAAAAAAAACGTAAAAATTTTCCTAAACTGGTCTCAAAACTACACAAGTCGATAGTCATTATCAGTAGGCAACTAAACAAATCAATTCCGACTATCCTGACTCCCAGTATCCGGTTCCGGAAGCACCGGAAATAGTAGTCATATATACCAAAATGGATCTCACTCACTTTTCTCAGCGATGGTTTGACCGATTTCCACAAACTTAGATCCAAATGAAAGGATTTCCGGTCCCATACGTAATTCCTGAATTTCATCCGGATCCGACTTTCGGTTCCGGAGTTATAGGGTAAAGTGTGTTCAATATTGTACACCGTCACTTAAAATATTTTCGGATGCAACAAACATTTAAATCGTAATTTAGAGTGCGTACTAGTAGAGTTTGTGTGTCGTGTTAGTTGGTGGTCGTACGAACCGAATTTGATTATAACGGTTCTCGGGTTCCGGTGCCGGAAGTGCATATAATAGTGAAGCCACTTCGTTTTCGTAAGGATGACTTACGCAATCAAAGCACTATTTAATTCTGTATTTTATGCACAAACAATCTCTTGGTTTCGTTCAAAAATTGAAAAGAAAATTTTTGAATAGAATACCACAATATTATATGTCTCATGTCATGTAGGCATCATTACACCACTAGGTGGATTGAAACAGGTTTTTATTGTAAAACGACCGCGTTAAGCTTAAGTGCAAAAGAACCGAATAAAAAAAAAACTTTATGAAAAGAACCCTTTTATGTTAAACCTTGAAGACATTCAAGTTGTTACTTAGATATATGTTATATGTACAGGGTCCGGCACTCGAAGTGTAAACAATTAAAAAGGCCATAAATTCTGTTTGGAAAATTACTTTTACTTAATTCAAAGTACAAAATGTGTAAAAATAATACAAAATTCAGAATCAATTCACTTTTGCTCGATATGACCACCTTTTGCCTTGACTATGGCCTTGAGACGGTCAAAAAACGAATCGCAAGTTGTCGAATGTGACTTGCAGGTATTTAGGCCCACTCGCGGACAATAACTTTTTTCAGCGCCTCGAGACTGGTGTATCTTTTAGTTCGGACTTTGCTCTCCAAAATGGCCCAAAGAGAATAATCCATCGGATTCGCATCTGGTGAATTCGAGAGCCATTGTGTGGACGTGATGAAGTTCGGAACGTTGTTTTTCAGCCATTCTTGGTTCACTCGAGCTTTGTGAGACGGTGCCGAGTCCTGCTGAAACGTCCATGGTCTGCCACTGAAATGTTTTTTCTGCCAACGGCTTTAATGCAACCTCCAGAATACTTTCCCGATAATATGTCGCATTTACATTGACGCCAGGCTCGATGAAAACGATTGGAGAGCGCCCATCTGCGGTTACAGCGGCCCAAACCATTATCTGTTGCGGGTGCTGCCTCCTGGTGGCCAATCGATGACTCAAATTCTCGTATGAACGGTCGGTCAAGTAAACCCTATCGTTTTGAGAGTTTACGAATTGCTCAATTGGAAAAATTTTTTCGACAGAAAATACAATGTTCGGAAATTGACCGCTTTCGGCCAAACGAAGCAACTCCTTCGCTCTCTCAAGTCAAGATTTTTTTTTCGCGTTCACTTTTGGCAAAATGCTTTCTTGCGCTTGTAAACAATACAACTCCGAACTGTCATTTAGCAAATTTCTAGAGAGCTGATGCCCGTGCGTCAGCTGCGCGAGCGGTCTGAAGTTGGTTACACTTCGAGTGCCGGACCCTGTACTAAGCATACAACACTACAAGCACTCCTATATAGAAAACAAATACGTACACTACATCAAAATGTGCGATAGTAGTGCAGTGAATAATAGTCGTTTAGGGGTTTGATACCTCATGTGTACCGGTTTTGTGCTAAAGTGCACATGACTAGTTTTTATTTTTACGTTTCGCATTTAGCTCATCAGTGCGTCAGCAGTTTATGTTGAACTGCTAACGCCACCTAACGGTTCAACATAACCCGCTGAGCAAACGTATTTGCTACTTACAAATCACTTATTGACACCGAAGTGCCATGCCTATCCTGACGTGCCGAAAGAACAAAAAAAATTGAAGGCATACTGGCCGCCAACAGATTGTAGTCATTTAGGGGTTTGGTACCTCATGTGAATAGTAGTAGAGCACACGCACCTTTTATTGAAATTGGACCTCCCAACATCAAATTTTCAGGAATTGCGCTCGCACATTTTGGTAGAAGGGAAACGAACAAATCAATCTCGAAAATTGCCCTGTTTATTCAAGCTAGAGTTTTTAAATGCGCACTGTAGAGGGCGCACAAATCAGTGCAATTTTTTGCATTCAGGAAACCTGATGTTTGCTCTTTGAGAGGTTCGCAGGTTTGGCTCTCTGAGTATTTGCTCTTCGGTATGTCCAACTGTTCATCCACAATTGAGAGGAGGCGTCGCTTGTTTATGAAAAATAATTGTTAAGGTACCCTCACTACAGCTTAGCAATAGTACATACTGGAAAAGCTTTCATTTGCAAGTAGTTTGGTCAAAATCGGTCTAGCCATCACTGAGAATCACGCCTATTTATTTTGCAAACACATACAGACATTTGCTCAGTTCGTTTTCCAAAGTTTGAGTGAACTCTAAACATATAGTATCAGGATCCACCCAAACCTCCGTTTGCGTAAACTTTTTTTACGTTACCTCTTTTTACAAACAAAATCCCAAATAACCTAATCTTTTTTTACGAACAAAATCCCAAATAACGTAAACATTTTTTACAAACCTACTTCGTAAAAAGAGGTTTTTGCATACAAAAAAAAGTTGATTCCGGCTTATTGATATTCCATGGAAATAACTACTAGATATTAGGTGTACAACTTTGCTTCCGCCGTGCTATTTTCAAAATTTAAAGCTTTATTGCGAAAAAGTGCTTACAGGTGTATTATTCAAAGTAATGTCCGTCGCTAGCAACAACTTTCTCCTATCTTTCCGGAAATTTTCAGATCCCGGCTCGAAAAAAGGAGTCCTTTTTTGACGCTATCCATGAAGCAATCCATTTTTCCAACTCTTCGAAGGATTGAAAATATTGATCTGCCAGGCCGTGAAGTTATTCGAGCAATTAGAGTAGTATCGACACAAATTGTACGGGTGTTTAAGGAATATTAATAAACCGGAAGCCGCCATTTTGGAATTCGACCTCAAAAATCGTTTTCCGACCTCTACTTATCGAACCCGTTCCGAAAATACTCATGTCGTAAGGGTTTTTGAGAAATATCAATCATCCGGAAGCCGCCATATTGGAACTCAAAAAACGCTTCCAATATCGTTTTTCGACATCCTCTCATCAAACCTGTTCCGAAATTACTCATGGGTTTTTGAGGAATATCAATAAACCGAAAATCGCCATTTTCGAATTGAGAACCACCTCAAACATCGTTTGCCTACATCTACTCATCAAACCCGTTCCAAATTCCCAAATACCCATATTCTGATGGTTTGTAACGAATTCTTGGTTTGTAACACCATCTTGGAAATTGATGCGACTTAAAAAATCCTTTTCATGCAAATACTGATAATTTTCGCTCAAAAATTATCTATTATTTTATACATATCATATAATATATACACATAAAGAAAATTTTTTACGTTGGAAATTTCAAGTAACGTAAACATTTTTACGTTATAATTCGAGTTACGAACCCCCGATAAATGGGGGTTGTATACATATATATATATATATATATATATATATATATATATATATATATATATATATATATATATATATATATATATATATATATATATATATATATATATATATATATATATATATATATATATATATATATATATATATATATATATATATATATATATATATATATATATATAACCGAAGCCATAAGGCGGCATAAGTGGCCGCCGACCCGCCGTCGGAAGCGGCGGTCTCTTGCATACAAACCTGTAAAAAAATCGGTCTAGCCATCACTGAGAATCACGCCTATTTATTTTGCAAACACATACAGACATTTGCTCAGTTCGTTTTCCAAAGTTTGAGTGAACTCTAAACATATAGTATCAGGATCCACCCAAACCTCCGTTTGCGTAAACTTTTTTTACGTTACCTCTTTTTACAAACAAAATCCCAAATAACCTAATCTTTTTTTACGAACAAAATCCCAAATAACGTAAACATTTTTTACAAACCTACTTCGTAAAAAGAGGTTTTTGCATACAAAAAAAAGTTGATTCCGGCTTATTGATATTCCATGGAAATAACTACTAGATATTAGGTGTACAACTTTGCTTCCGCCGTGCTATTTTCAAAATTTAAAGCTTTATTGCGAAAAAGTGCTTACAGGTGTATTATTCAAAGTAATGTCCGTCGCTAGCAACAACTTTCTCCTATCTTTCCGGAAATTTTCAGATCCCGGCTCGAAAAAAGGAGTCCTTTTTTGACGCTATCCATGAAGCAATCCATTTTTCCAACTCTTCGAAGGATTGAAAATATTGATCTGCCAGGCCGTGAAGTTATTCGAGCAATTAGAGTAGTATCGACACAAATTGTACGGGTGTTTAAGGAATATTAATAAACCGGAAGCCGCCATTTTGGAATTCGACCTCAAAAATCGTTTTCCGACCTCTACTTATCGAACCCGTTCCGAAAATACTCATGTCGTAAGGGTTTTTGAGAAATATCAATCATCCGGAAGCCGCCATATTGGAACTCAAAAAACGCTTCCAATATCGTTTTTCGACATCCTCTCATCAAACCTGTTCCGAAATTACTCATGGGTTTTTGAGGAATATCAATAAACCGAAAATCGCCATTTTCGAATTGAGAACCACCTCAAACATCGTTTGCCTACATCTACTCATCAAACCCGTTCCAAATTCCCAAATACCCATATTCTGATGGTTTGTAACGAATTCTTGGTTTGTAACACCATCTTGGAAATTGATGCGACTTAAAAAATCCTTTTCATGCAAATACTGATAATTTTCGCTCAAAAATTATCTATTATTTTATACATATCATATAATATATACACATAAAGAAAATTTTTTACGTTGGAAATTTCAAGTAACGTAAACATTTTTACGTTATAATTCGAGTTACGAACCCCCGATAAATGGGGGTTGTATACATATATATATATATATATATATATATATATATATATATATATATATATATATATATATATATATATATATATATATATATATATATATATATATATATATATATATATATATATATATATATATATATATATATATATATATATATATATATATATATATATATAACCGAAGCCATAAGGCGGCATAAGTGGCCGCCGACCCGCCGTCGGAAGCGGCGGTCTCTTGCATACAAACCTGTAACCGCCTCGTTTGCCCGGTCTACTCAAAGCTAGGTTTCTTTGCTTTAGTTAGGTCCGAACGAGCGGTAGCGAGGTCGGACAGCACACGAATCAAATCGATGTGGCGAAGCCGCATTAAACATTTTTTTATTTAGTAAACGGAAAATACCACATACATTTGCTTGGTAGATACCTATGGAATTGCTTTGATGATTAGTACGGGAACTCCGTTCTGAGGTTCATGAATCAATCTTTATTCAAGAAGTACAATTGTAGGTCAACAAAACGGGCGTCACGTTATTATCTGTAATTTGTCTTTATTTTAAATCGATTCCCATTACGATTTTAAGACATTTGTAGGAATCGACGAAATGGCTTTCGGTGAAATAACATTCGGCGAAGTGGCCCATTCGGCGAAATGACATTCGGCGAAATGACCCTTTCGGCGAAATGACTTTCGGCGAAACGGCTCTCGGCGAAATAGCTTTCGGCGACATGACCCTGATCCTTTCAAACGTATTTAAATCATTCGAGTTCGATTCAGGCATCGTCGAGAAATTTTGGCGTACTGACAATCACTACGTTTTGTCGGTTAAGTCATATATCATATGCTTTCCAAACTTGATCAGAGACAACTGCTTTTAAATAAGCCTACGTTTATAGAGATTCGTTGATTATTTTCGAGGAGTTTAAGCCAATGGGAAAAGTGCATTTAGTCGATAACGTCAATTATATCATTATATCTACGAAACCAACAGTGAGCGCGAGTTGACTTTCAAAGTAATTTTATGGCTTAATAGTAGCTTTGAAACAAACCTAAGCTTGCTAAAATCGGTTCTGACATTTCTGAGAAAATTGGGGGGTAGAAAACAACACACTGTCGGTTATGTCACTTATACCATCACTGGAGCCGAAAGCGCATTTGATCTTTGAACTTGACGAATGGCTCAGTAGTAATATTAAAACGAGCTTAAATTTGACATAATCGTTTAGACATCTTTGAGAAATTTCAGTGGAAAAAAAACAACGTGTTGTACCAGTTACATCAGTTATATCATCATATCTCCGGAACCAGAAGTCACAGCCATTTGATCTTGAAACCTGATCAATGACCCATTAGTAGTTATCAAACTAGTGCAAGTTTGTTGAAATCGGTTCAGCCATCTCTGAGTAAATTGAGTAGTAAAAACATAACGTTTTGCCGGTTACGCCACTTATACCATCATATTTCTATAACTAGAAATCACAGTCATTAGATTTTCGAACTTGATCAATGGCCCAACAGTAGCTTTCAAACGAGACTAAGGTTGTTGAAATTTATTACAGCCATGTCTGAGACCTTCTGCGTAATGTGAGGCCTCATTTGGATAGGATTCCGGAACTGAACTCAAAAACTGAATTCAGTGAATTGAGAATCTGAGTTCTGGTCCACCTGAACTCTGAATTAAATTTAGCTTTAAAGTTTATTTTTATAATTAAGTTCCGGAATATATGTTCAGAATTTAGAACAATAACTCTGGAACAGAATCCTAATTAGAGATTCTTTCGCTTGATTTTTGAAACTGGTTTCTTGACTAGATTTGGGACTAAAATGTAGATCTGAACTCCAAATCTGAATTTTGGAACTCTAAGCAGTAAAAGTTGGGTTAGGTTTGTACGTCATGTTAGTTAATGGCTGTACGAAGTGACTTCGATTATACTGGTTCTCAGGTTCCGGTGCTGGAAGTACATATAATAGTGAACCCACTTCATTTTCCAATGGATGACCTAACAGATCAGAGAACTGTTTCGTTCTCTATGTTATACTAGTTAATACACAAACAATCTCTTGCTTTCTACTACAGTATCATATGCAGCGCTCTCAGCAAATTTTCTTCTGTATTTGTCAGTATTGAAGAAAAAGTAGAAAGTTGAGAAGGAGACTCATATCAGCGTAACCGCAACCTTGTTGTAGAAACTTTGTTATAGAAGCATGGACATTGCCAACATTAGTCAGCGCAACGATGTTGTAGAAACAAAGTTCTTTTCACGGACACTAGTCACTGCCACTGGCATAGTGACAGTGGTCTCGACTCTTCGGCAGAACTTCGGGAGAAAGTCGGATGAACTTTCGACTTAAAATCGCAAGCTCAGCTTGTACTAAAATTTTCGGGCTTCACCCAAAAAGTAAGTTAGAAGTTTAAAATCCCATAGTTGGGAAGAGTTAGGAGTTAGTCATTTTCAGAGAGTTCGCGGAGAATATCCGTAAGTCTCGGGCGTCGACCCGTACACAGTTCAGGTTCAGTCAGGTTCTCAAATAGTAACGCGGAATGACGCCATAGACGCCCTAATCAGTCAGTTTTGCAGTGCTTACCGTGGAGTGAAATTTTTATTACGTACAGTAGTGTAGTAGACTGTACCGGGAGAAATAAAAGAAAGAGTAGTTATATTAGTTAAAGTTATATACCCCCTGTGTAACTGGTGTAAAAACTTTAGAGAACTGGTGTATAGGAAGTGCTGTAACGTGAAAGAATAAACGAAGAATAAATATACCAAAAACTAATAATTCTTTACAAATATACTGATTCGAGGCAACTCGCTTCTATACGCGAAGTCGAAGATTACAAAAGTGCCAATGAATAAAAAGTTTGTATAAACGGCAATACGGGATATACAATGTGTTATTAGTGTTAGAACCGTGCTGCTAAGTGTACAGTATTTAGAACAGAAAGTTTAAAGAAGAAAAAGGAATTCTTCTCGCGCCGCCGCTCGGACCTAGGCGGCTACATATATATGAGAAAGGCATCATTACACCACTAGGTGGATTAAAACAGGTTTTTTTATATACTGTACATGATCTTATAACTTTAAACTATCACTTTTATTCAAAGTAAGATTGGTAAGTAAGCTGGCTATTGGTTGAATTCAGGAAGGAGGCTAACATAAAAAAATAAATTGGAACTCCAATGATCTTAAGATGGGGAGGAAGGTTTTTTGAGGACGCTTCTTAAAAATCATGACTTGCGGTATCCACTGTATCTCAGCGGAGACTAATCAGAAGTTAAAAAATCAAAGCAGCATATTTAGAGTAAAAGTTTTTCTAGACCCCAACGTTTCCGTTTGATTTTTTTTTAATTCAAATTTCAATTTTGTTCAAAGTGAAAACTACTATTTTTCACGAAAAAACCCGCCATTTTTTAGGTGTAAAATCTTCCCAAAGTAACAAACAACAAAAAGGAAAACGTTGGGTTCTGGATTTTTATATGTAGAAAGTGTGTGCAAAATTTGAAAAAAATTGGTGCAGTAGTGTTTGAATGACGTTGGACACGGACATCAAAGCCTACTTTCGAGAAAAACGAGTTTCAAGTTTTTTGTCTATAATATCAATGGAAACAATTTATTACTCAAGGAGTCCGTAGAGTCTTACGTTTTCAAAAAATCATATTTTGCCTTTCTCATATAGAAAGACTATGCAATCACTGCACAGTGGGAAAAAATCTATGAAAATCCGCAAAGAATTCTGTAACTCATGAACTAATTGAGATAGGTAAACAAACTAAACCGTTTCTTATGTAAAAATGTCCAAGGAATTCAATGGAATAGTTTACAATGGCCGCACGAATCAAAATCCTGCTCGTTTTACCCCAAATGTACTGCAGTTTTGGGGTTTCCTATAACATTCGCTCTGTAACTTGAAAAGAAGTCGAGTGCGGTATTCTGGAATAGCATAGTTTCATCTAAAAAAGTCTGGAGAATCGATTAGAAGAACCCACACTGGCCGCATGAAACGTGTTGATGACTATTTCATCCCATTTCCTCCATTTTATGATATTTTATTGTAACTTATTAGAAGTTTACTAAATCTAGCTTATCTTATGTAAAAAAGTCTGTAGAATCGAATGCCAGAGTTTACAATAAGATATCATGAATAGGAGGAAATGGGATAAATTAGCCACCGAAATGTTTCGTGCGACCAGTGTACACTCTTTCATTCGATTCTCCAGATATATTTACATGAAATCAAGCTATTTAAGTAGACCGCACTCGATTTCTTTTCAAGTTATAGAACAAATACTACCGTAAACCCTAAAACTGCTGGGCATACGGGGTAAAACGAGCAGGATGGCGATTCGTGCGGCCATTAAAAACTATTCCATTGAATTTCTTGGATTGTTTTACATAAGAAACACTCTTGTTTGTTGCCTTTTTCCATGGTTCCCGATTTCTTACCGGGTTTCCTGGGTTTTCCCACTGTGCACTGTGATAACCGACTTTTTAATCGGGGCCCGGAGGGCCGAACGTCATATACCATTCGACTCAGCTCGACGAACTGAGCAACTGTCTGTGTGTGTGTTTTTTTTAAATAGGAGGTGAAATCGCTGGATCATCAAGCTACCTGCCCATAAGTGAGCTTGGTATGTTGGAGTCGAACCCGAACTAAAACCCGAACTAAGCTTCGTTCCCCACTCTCGATTCACTGGCGCCTCGACTACCCATGACTGGTCTGGCGTATCTTTGCCTCTTTTCTCCGAGCGAGTATTCCGATGATTCTTCGGCGTCTCCATGTTTTAGACCATGGCTCGTTGCTGCTGCCGCTGTGTAGCTGCTGCAAGAGCGTGTTTAGTCGCTGATAATTCGCTCTCTGCCTCATCCGTTCTCTGCGTTACGCTGTGCCATTCTTTCACAGCAGCTCCGAGAGCCCTCCGAATCTTCAGCACCAAGTCCTTGTGCACGTTGTGCTTTTTGTAGACGAGCTCGTGTAGCTCATCCGTCAAGTTCTTAGCCGCAACTACCGTCGGTTGTTGTTGCGGTACGCTCCATCCGCTAATCTTCGACAGCTTCTGCTGCACTTCTTCACCGCACTTCGTTGTTAAGCCGCTTCTTGTCGCTGTTTGGCTCGTTCTGTTGGCTGAGACGGAGATCTCAGCAATCCTCCTCTGGCGAACGGATTTACCATTTTTCCGCTGTCACTTCCTTTTTCTCATTCCATGTTATTGGGTCCCTTCTCCGGGACGCTATCCCCACCCACTGTACGTAGTCGCTTTTGTGATCTCTTGGTTGTCTATGGAACAGGGAGACCAAGCGAGGGTTGAACACATACCTTCATTACGTTCGTGTCCAGAGCCAGATCAGCGTTAGTCGGGAATGTTACATCCGAGCCTAGTACCCACCAAAACTGACGGACAGACGAAGAACGTTTCCGGAGGCTTGCCAAGGTTTTACCGGGATTGAGACAGACGCACGATTAGTGTGTGTATGTGTGTATATGTGTGTATGTGTTTGTGTATGTGTGCATGTATGTAACAAAAATATGCACTCACTTTACTCGAGAATGGCTGAACCGCTTTTCACAAACTAAGACACAAATGAAAGGTCTCATGGGCCCATAGCCTGCTATTGAATTTCATCCCGATCCGACTTCCGGTTCCGGATATATAGGATGATATGCACCAATAAAATGGACAAAAATATGCACTCACTTTTTTCAGAAAAGGCTGAACTGATTTTTACAAACTAAGATTCAAATAGAAGGACAAATCCCGTTAAACTGCCTGATAAATTCTTCTAGTTGGCAGAGCTTGTTAGTTTGTGGGCATAAAAGCTTAATTCAGCACTAGTGCTACCCCCTTTTCCTATTCCGGAAGCACCGAGAGTGGCGCAAAAAAATTAAAAAAAAATAGAACTCACTTCGATTTCTCGGTTATGCTTGAACCGATTTTTACATATCTTGATTTGAATTAAAGTTCAAATTATCTTTAAAGCTACTGTGAGATTTCATCCGGTTCCGCAGTTACAGGGCGATGAATGAGTGTCAAAGTTTTCAGATCGCCATATAGAATGAAAATATGTACCACACCGGTACGTGGTGGTACGGTGGAAGAAGAAAACACAAAACAAACGAGGCGTGCTTTGTTCTATTTCGTACACGCTATGACGAAATCGAAACTGTTACGGATGTCTGCTAGTAGTGTGTAATATTGGTAAAAGACGGTGCTGCGGTTGATAAAAATTATAGCTATTTTATGATCAGTACGACCTAAAGAATAAACGAATGTCACTGAATTCAAATCTATTTGAAAAAAAAGGCGGGTGGGTAATGTCAGAGACATAACTGGATGTCGTGAATACGAAAAAACTGGCACGCTCCCTCCACTTTTCCGAATATCAGTTAGTTGATTGATTGTATGAATTGTGCAAGCTTTCCCCTTTTTCACTAATAGAGTTTGAAGCGATGCACCTACATTAAAGTACAGATTAGTTACATTAAACAGCTACTATCATACAACTATATATTCCAAACTTGAAAAAAATCCTTTTTAATTTGCCAATATAGGAGGCTAGGTACGACAGATTTGTAGTTTATTTTTATTTAAGCTATGAAGTTCGAGAATATCTGATTCTTCTCGAAATTTCAGTACGAGACAATTGCAAAGGCCTGGTCTGAAATGTATCGACGATCTTCGGTATGCAAGAGTCATTTTAATAATAATAATGATAGTAATGATAATAATAATAATAATAATAAAAATCATAATAATACAGCAGATTAATCTGAACATATATGTATGTG
Source organism: Malaya genurostris (assembly GCF_030247185.1). Taxonomy (NCBI): domain Eukaryota; kingdom Metazoa; phylum Arthropoda; class Insecta; order Diptera; family Culicidae; genus Malaya; species Malaya genurostris. Next base: position 80,791,210 of record NC_080570.1, on the reverse strand, counting down.
TAAATAAAATGAAGATTAACCTGTATATATGGCAACCCTGTTTCGCATGGCATATTTTCACATGACCTTATACTAGTATAAAGATGTGTTCAACATCATCACTTTCACTTTCGCATTGCCGTTCGTAATTGAATGTGTTAGTGACGGTATAAATTAATTTAATTTCCATCTTGATGAAAATCTGCCTTTCTACCGGTTTTCGGTGCTATCGTGCTGACGGTGTCTCGTACGTTCAGAGTAGCTGCTTTAACTTAAATGACGCTATTTCTCACATGACATTTCGTTTTATACCTGCTACTGGCAGCAGTGTACGTACCGCCTCTTTGCCAAAATTCCTATTCATGTTCACAGAACGGGAAACAGTGAGACGACATTAAAGAGAGAGTTAGTAGAGCAGCAGCCAGTAATACTGAATTGACTGTCTAGCTGTTAACAGCATCTCATGGAATTTTTACGCTGAAACACGCACACAGGAGGAACAGTTAAGGGCAAGGCAAAGTCCCGCTTAAACCGTGCTGGTCTGCAGTTCTTAGTTGGCAGAATCCATCGTCTGCTCCGGAAGGGAAACTACGCCGAGCGTGTCGGTGCCGGTGCACCAGTCTATCTGGCCGAAATGAGTATTTGACAACAAGGAGCGTTATTGCTACAAGACAAGAGTGTTATAGAAAATTCGTCATTGAAAAGGAACTATCAATGAAACCATTATTTGGAGGAGACACCCAAATAATGCTCTGCGTAGTAACAGAATCTGGGCTATTTTTCCTACCAAAGTCAAAGATCCATCGATTCGAGTATTCCTCAATCTCATATACAACGTTACGATTTCACATTTGTTTGGTCGTGTGCCAAAGATGGCTCATTGAGGCTTCTCTATGAGCCATCTTTGGCAAACGGCCAGACAAGCAAAGCAAAGTCTTGGCATTACATTCCTTTTGTGGAATTTGGCCTTTCTTGCCTTAGCGTACAGAATCATTGCATGACTAGTACCATGGATCCTACTGACACTAAGAATCCTTCCAGGTCGGGGCTCAAACATACGACAACTGGCTTGTAAGACCAGCGTCCTATGCATTGAACCGCCAACCTGGGACACGGCCAGACAAACTATCGACAAAATAACTCCAATAGCTACACTTCTTGGTCCGAAGTATGCTGTTGTTATGGTCATTTCATCTCAAGTGGTCATCTTATATACGAAAACCATAAGTTAGAGTGAGATATGCTGTCTCTGTTTGATAGATTGACTTCAAGGGTAAGATGAAAATAGCTGCATTCGCTTGTTGTGAGCTGCGTGTATAAGATCACCGAATCGATTTTCGCCCAACTCCCGGTGCCTAAAGAGTAGTCTAAAATTCATTCGGAATCAGGATTCTAGCGCATGAGGCCATGACTTCAAAACATATGAGAAATTCACGCTAATCGCCATGTTGTATTTTATATAGTTATTTTATGTATATGTATTAGACAATCATCACAACATTTATCGATGGTTCAATAGAATATATTTGTATAATTTCAGATTGTGAGGTACCACATACATGAACAAACTGTTGTAGTTGTCGTTATACATACAAAACCGAGTGGAAAAAATAGTTCAGTAGATAGATATTTGTAACTACAGTTCGTGTAATAAATTAAAAAGGTGAGTAAATCCAAATTCCACAAATGCCACTTTAAGCAGTTGTACCTATATTCATCTCATTTATCAAGTCACCACGAAGGGATAGTTTTATTTAAACGGATTATTAAGCAATTCAATTTATCATAACGAAATATGAAAGCTTTCACGGTTCACTATCGATTGATTTAATATCGTGTAGATTTTCATGCTAATAGTTCATCAAATGCTTTGAACAAGTTAATCCGACTCAAACCAAAAATTTCTGTAGCTCGAACATAATATAAAGTTGAGATGAATACAGTTGATTTTACCTGTAGCTGTTTCAATGGTTTTATCTTTCAATAATTACATGTTTTCTGGATTTACTAAATTTTGAAGCAATACTAGTTATCCGAATCAATCTAATCAATATATTTGTTTCATTTTCATAGCTCAGGAAGTTTATTGCGATCAATAATCAATCAGAAAACTAAACTAAACGAGAAGACATCGAAAAGACTGCGGCGTAGTTGACTTCATTCTTCATACGTTCAATATTAGTACTTTAACTGACACCGGGTGTGGGCGAATCTGCGCCCCGCCAAAGGTAATGCATGAAATGAAATTGGACATTGCACGCACACACATACACACACACACACACACACATATATATATATATATATATATATATATATATATATATATATATATATATATATATATATATATATATATATATATATATATATATATCTATATATATATATATATATATATATATATATATATATATATATATATATATATATATATATATATATATATATATATATCTGAAAAACTATTGGACACATATTTTTTTACTTTTTAGAGTGACCATTATCTTATTAGGGTAGCTCAAAATGTTACATTGTTTATCAGTAAAAAAGCACCTACCTACCAGCGCTGCTTTCACGTATTATTGGGCCCGGGGGTACGTGCCCCCACTGCTTCTATCTAAAAGCGACCCTGACTACCTACCTACTATAAAAAATCTTCATTTGTTCTGAATAGATAACGATTTCCTATTTCGTTGATAGCTAATGTTGATTAACAGTGTAACCGATTAATTTAACATATGCTTGTTTTTGTTTATACCTTACCCTAATTCTAACGAACCCCTTTTTTTCTCTCTGCTTAAATACAAAATCGTAACGTGGCCGACTGGTGGTTTTTATTTGCTCTGCTAATATTTCCAATAGGTTATGGGCCCAGTCAGGCATATTAGAGTAAAAATAAATAAAAATTTGTTTTCGATTCGAAGTAAAATCGCGTAAAAATGTCAACAAGTGGCAGTAGTCCTGCGGGCAGCGGAAACGCGAATGGTGATCGGAACATATATGCTGCTGGAAATGTTTCATTGCCAGCTATTGAGAGATTACGCGGCCGGGAAAATTACAGTTCATTGGCGTTTGCAACCATAATGTTGTTGATCCGCGAAGGGTCATAGGATGCGGTTGCACGCCAGGAGAAGGGTCATAGGATGCGGTTGCACGCCACTTTCATTGCGTGCATTAGCTACAGTTTGCCTCAGTATTGAGCCTTAGCATTCGTCTTTCGGATTGTTCGTCGGTGGAGGAGTATATTGATGTCAACTAGTCACAAATTGTCAGAGGTTGGATTTGTGGTTGATGATACATCGCTGGCGAGTTTACTATTGATGGGATTACCCGAAATGTATGAACCTATGATTATGGGTCTCGAAGCGTCTGGAACACGATTAACGGCTGATGCAGTGAAAGCAGAAATCCTTCAGGATGTAAAGAGTATTTCGCTGAAAGGTAACAGTAATTTGGAAGCATTTTACAGTCAGCAACGAAAAGGAAGAAAAAGAACTGACAAATCTAGTATACAATGTTTCAAATGCAAGTGTTTGGGGCACTATGCTTCGGAATGTCACCAGGAAAAAGCAGTCAATGGTCAGGAGAAAAACGAAAGGCGTTATTTATTTATTTATTTATTTATTTATTTTTTAAATAAATAAATAAATAGATATTACTACAAAAATAAATTTATATTAGAATATAAATTCGTTTGAAAGACAGTGAAAAATTAGAAGAAGTGTATATAACATTGATTCGAATAGCAAGTTTTTATGATTGATCATCAATCAATTGCCTAGTCACATTAGTTTGCGATATCCGCAGCCAGAAGCCCAGCAAGTAATGTTCAAAAACCATCAAAATTGAACTTTCATTCCGATTTGATTGTTAGATATCTACTTAGATCTACTTAGCTTTAAACTCTACATTGCAAATTTCGAATCCCAGCCCGTGGTTCCAAATTGGAAGTAATCAAAGTACTACGAAATGAGGCTATCATAAATTTATTAGATATGGATAGATTGAACTTCTCAAATCGAAGGTATTATGGTGCGATAAATCGTTTTTGTCTGATTCATGATTCAGGCCCGTACCCAGGATTTCCTTTCGGGGGAGGCCCAAAGATTAAAAATAATTTTAAAGAAGATTGCTTATGTATCTAATTCTCGGTGTGCCTTTTACGGGTGTTAAACTTTAAACTGTTCCATTTGAACTGATATTGCATTAGGGGCTGTCCATAAAAGACGTCACGCTTTTTTCGACGATTTTTGAATCCCCATCCCCCCTTTGTCACAAATTGTCACGAATTCAAAATAAATAATATTCATCTCAATACATTCTCAATATGTATGACAAACCATACAAATATGAGGGAAAAAATCGATTTATTACATGCTGTCATTAGATGTCATTAGGGATATTTTTCCCTAAAACTACAAAATCATCGGAATTATTTTATTAATATCAATTATATAAATTAACAAAAGTATTTGGTTGGAATCCTAGGGGTACACAGATATATTATTGTTTTAGGTAAAGAATAATATTTCCTTAGTGTAGCATACAGGGCTGAGAAAATAAAGACCAAAACCTCATCAAAACGAGATCACTGCCGGAAAATCTTTTCATGATCAGTTGATCAGGGAATTTTAAATCACATCGATCAATATCGGTACTGATCTTCCGTCACACAAAATCGGTAGTGATTTTGAGCTGAAATGATTCTTGATTTATGTAAGTTCAATCATTGGATGATTTGATAAGCTTTGATGTTGGTGGAGGAAAATCACATATGATCAAGATAAGACATTACACGATCTACGTCTGAAATCGTTGATCTCCCGCCCTTTATCAAATGGAGTACAATTGAATAAACTGCATCAGAATCAGATAAGAGAAATTCTTATGATATACTATTATAATGCTAGAAAATCAAATCACTGAAAAAATTTTCAGTGCATAACTTAAGCTAAACCGTTTGAAGGCATCTTTTTATTTTTACTCATATTAGGCAAAATTTATTAATTTCGCTAATTTACTCGCTCCTCCGTGCACTTTTGCTGATCACAACAGAAATGATTTCCTGCATCACTCATTTCCGAATTTACAAGAAGAAGCATTTACATCAACAAATACACGTTTTCCTATAGAATGTAAACGTTTATTGTGGAGATTTTCTCAGGAAATATGGCAAAGCAGTAATATAATTAGGTATTTCAAAAATTCGCTCATTGAGAATATTGGACGTCACATTCCAAAAACATCCCCCCCTTCCCCCTGTCACAAAAGGTCACGTTTTATGAAACACCCCCTCTCCCTTGCGGCGTGACGCCTTTTATGGACAGCCCCTTACATTTCATTACGTTTACTGTCTTGTAATTTGTGTAACACATGTCTGGGACCTTCTAAATAATTATATATCTGTTTTTGATTTAGGGAGGGGCCAGGAGCTGAGTTTAGATTTTGGTTTTGAGCCCAGTTTATATTTTGTTTTTCGTTTATTGCAGCGCCACTTTTGAAGACGTTTTGAAATTTTTGACACTTATCACTCTGTGTTTTCGGAAACAAAAATCGGTCCCCGATAATCCACTTTTTCCAATTTTTTTTAGTCCAGTTTTAAAGCTTTTGCCTTACCTTTCTTTGTTCGTAAGAGAATAAGCGAAAAATCATCTTGAAGAATATTTATTTTCAATTTAAAATTAATATTTGAATAAAAACTTTACACAATTTAAGTAGGAATTACTTAGGAACGTTCTCACATTTAAAATTTAGGCCGTCATTTTGAAATCAAATATCAAATTATTGTTTTCAAAAGCATCTTCAGGAATATGAAATTGGAAAATATGTTTGTTACTGCTGTTTATTGAAGTACACTGAAGTCTTTTTTATGCGAATTTACGTACCGCATAAAAAAAACGCATAACTCTGAAACTTCGCTTAAAAAAAACGCATAGCTCTGAAAATTCGCCTAAAAAAACGCATAACTCTAAAAATTCGCATAAAAAAGTCGCGTAAAAAACGCATAAAAAAATACCTCAGTGTATAGCATTTTACGGGTTGAAAGTCAAAAACATGATCGACAAAAGTGTTTGAACTCTCTTTTTCTAAATTCTCTAGTATAGTTTTATCTAAAATATAACAGCTCTTAATATAATATCTGGACTTGCTATAATCTTAATATAATCTGAATGTTTGCTTCTGATTTGGAATCATATTTATAACATAATGAGATAAAAATATCAAGATCATATATAATTTTGATAGAATCCTGTTATGATCTGTTGATCGGGAAATCATTAACGGTAGACTCTCGTTTCAGTACAATCTGCGAAATGTTATAGGCGTAGCTAAATAGCGAGTGTTTGCGAGTAAACGACGTAACGGAACATTTCGAGGCATTTAAGACCATTCTTTTGTCGTTACACCAGCTCACGAATGATTCCAGCTGTGACTGTAAAAATATAGTGTCGTTAGATACGCCAACTTTATTTCCATTCTTGGAAACAGGAAAAATATATAATGTTTTCCAAATATCCGGAAAAGTTCCTGAGTTGAGTGAGATATTAAACGGTATCGTCAGTGGAATCAGAAGGTTGTTCGAGCACTTTTTCAATACCAAAGAAAGAATACCACCAGGCCCAGCGTTAGAAGATAGTTTCATTTTAGAACACGCTTTATCAATCATAGCTGTTGTTATGATTGGATGGGGGCCAATCGGGGAATGACGAGGAACATTAGTGATAACTTTGGAGATCTGATCATTCGATAAGGTTTCATCAGAGAATAGACTGCTGATTCCACGTCATCAAGAAACATTTGGTTGGGTAGTCCTGATTCCTTCCTCTGTTCGTTCACGTAGTTTCAGAAGCTTTTAGGGTTGATTTTCAAATTATTTTGTACACGAAGGAGATTGGAATGCAATAACATTTTGTTTAGTCGCTTATCACGTTTTAGGGTCAGATTGGACCATAGGGGATGGACAGATTCATGTCGAATGTTTTTGAGTACAAATTGATCGATAGCATACGAAATTATATGGGACCATAACATAGCAATGGAATTGCAATCGCCATTAGTAAAAAGGCTTCTCCAGTCTAGCGACTGCAAAAACTGATTCATTGCCTCGAAATTTCCTCTCTTGGAATCGTAATATGTGCCTTCAGAAACGTTATTAAAAACGGTTGGCGTGTATGCAGGTATAGTGGTTTGGAGAGGAGGGTGATGACGAATCATTTTAACCAGTGGCGAAGGAGCGATGGATATGGAACAAGTACTCGACAATTCATAACTTCCGATACAAAGATCCAGAAGGCGATTATTGCTGTTATAGTTATCATTTAGCTGAACTAAACCTGCAGTGTTGTAATCGTCCAGGAGTCGTAATGTAGTATGCGTTTTAGAAGAACATGAAGCATCCGGATAAAGATATTTACAAGAACCGCGAGTCCATTTAATACCAGGTTGGTTGAAATCATCTAAGATCATAATTTTGTCATTTAAGCTCAATTTATCGCTTATCAATGAGAGAGAACTAAAGTGTTGTTCTATCATATTCAAACATTCACGCGATCAGGCGGAAAATAAAGCACGCAAATGTACAATGTAAAGTGTGTAAACAAAAGAGCGACCCAAACTTGCTCAACATTTGCACAGTTTAAGAGAAACACCAAGCGAGAATTGTATTTGGAGCGACAGGCAATACCACCGCCGCTCATTTTCAAACAGTTTTCGTCGTTCCGATCAAGTCGGTATACGGAGTAGGAATTGCTGAAAATCTGCCTGGTTAATGTGTTGTCATTTAACCAGGTTTCCAGATAGTAGTCCTTGAGACAACGGTTCATTCCCCCAATATTCTGATAATAGGTGCTCAGACCAGTGTCTCTGTTAATGCATGAAACGGTGTCATTAACTATTTGGAATTTATGTGCTATTAAATTATTATTTAGTTTAATATTAGCATATGTGCTACCTTCGGTTACTGTTGCTGGCGGCCGACATCTTCAGCACCCGAATGTCGGCACTAAACCGTTTTCCGCAAACATCACATTTCTGTTAGGATTTGCGTTGCTAAAATTAGTATTGGAGTTATATCTCCAGTTATTTTGGTATTGAGGTTGGTTCTTTGAATAGAACCGCTGAAGCTAGGTCCGTGTATGTTCCTGCTCGTAAGATAATAGAGGTTTTTTTTCATTTTTAAGGCCCTCGACCATGTGTTTAATTGCTTCTTGTGTAGCCATTTCTTTTGCTACCTCGACGTGATTTTTTTAGCTACGTATGCAGCCTCAAGCTGCGTAGCGAGAGTTTCGATTTAGTTCGTAAAAGAAATCATGTCAGACTTTTGTTTGCATAATTTTAATTTAGATTGCACTGCTCCTACGGAGGCAGGTGCACTTGTTTTTAATTTGTCCACTATGGACTCGACGTTTTCAGGTTTGGCGGCAAATGCGTATCGCGCTTTGCTTCTTAGTTTTGATGGAATGATGTTCATAACTAATTGTTTGTTATCATTTGTCATCAATGTCTTAATAATATCCAGTGCATCGATGACACTGGTGAGGTTTATTGGATTTCCATCAAACTCCGGCATTACAGCCGTAACTGTTTTTATTGTATTTTCTAGATTAGTCCTTTGGTTTTTCCATCACGGTTTAGTTTAATTAATTTCTTTGTTGCCCATTTAAATTTAGTCAATAGCGACGGTTCGGCGTAGGGAAGTTTAGTGTCTATGATATTGTAAATTTTTCCCGAAAGCAATTTTGCTTCTCGGTTGATTAAATTGAAAAAGTCCGAGTCTACGTCCGCCATCTAACATATTTTTGAACTAGCGGTTATTTAGACATTGGTTATCTTAAAGTCACTTCTGATTTGACAGAAACTTAGTTTTATCCTTCCGCTGAACTGTTGTGTATACGCTTGAGAAACGCGTGAAAATAGTGCTTGAACGCGTGAAAATAGGGCTTACGATCAGCTTGAAGAAGACATCGATTTTTGCCAAAAAATCATCTTCTCGGATGAGGCACATTTTCATCTCGGCGTTATGTTAATAAGCAAAATTGTCGCATCTGTGGGACGGAAAACCCGCACGTTATCATGGAGAAGCCGATGCATCCTCAGAGAGTGACGGTTTGGTGCGGATTTTATTCTGGCGGCATCATTGGGCGATTTTTCTTAGAAACTGAGGCAGGAGCCGCCGTCACGGTCAATGGCGAGCGCTACCGTCCCATGATTAGCGATTGGTTCTTCTCGTTACTTTAAGAGGAAGACTTGGACACCATTTGGTTTCAACAAGACGGCGCTCCGTGCCACACAGCCAACGCTACGATCGATTTTCTACGCACAGTCTTCGAAGATCGAATTATCAGTCGAAATTCGGATGTCGTTTGACCGCCTCGGAGCTGTGATTTGACGCCGTTCGACTATTATCTTTGGGGGGCTGTCAAAGATAAGTGTTATGTGGACAAGCCAGAGACAATTCAAGCCTTGAAGGACAACATTCGTGCAGCCATAGCTGAAATAATGCTGCATACAATGATGGTGATATGATGATGATGATTATGATGATGGTCCCACCTCATACCCCTACAAAGGTGTGAGCAGAACGAGTTATCTAAATGATAATAAATATTTGGGCACATATCTTAACCAGTAAACAAAAGAAAACGATCTGATTAATCTAGCAGGTATTGATTTTTCTTCAAAAGAACGACTGACCACAAAATAACATTCAAATATTTCGGATTTACTATCCAGGGTTAATCAAGAAAATTTCCAACCCGGGAAGATCCTTGATCATATCAGGAATCGAACCCGATATCTTAACCAGTATCAGACAGTAATTCACCTGGCCCTTCCTAAAAAACTGGACCGTATGGCGTACTACAAGGCCAGCTGTGGCAGCCATTTGAATAAAATTATATTCCACAATTAACGTTATATTCCACAATTTTCGTGCGAAATATGCCCTGTTTTTCCTTGTTGCCTCTTTTTTTTTATCAAAGTACGGCCCTTGCGATACTTTTACTTTAACTAATTCAGTTTTCTCTGGCTGCTCCGTGTATATGCGGTGTAGCTTAGTGATGAATCTTCCAGCTGTGTAGATCATCAGGCATGCTGCTATGATGATTCCTGTCCAGGTTTGGGCATCGTTTCCCAACTGGACGTACGTAGTGTTGGTATCGGTCGAGTTGAACCAGCCCATTTCGAATTCACTATTCTTGTTTTTATAGCGTTAAACACTTGTAGGCTTTATTGCCATCTGCACTATACATCACTGTTGATATTTCACGCTGGATATAGCACTTTCTGGCAATTCTTCCGTCCCTACTAGTGGTTTGGTTAAATAGTTAAATTCAAGGCTTGTTGCATTGTATTTCACGTCACTTTTACTTTATTAGTCTAACTTGCACTAAGTCCTTTTCAGCACTGGAATTAGCATTTTTTCACTTGTACTTTTTAAAGTTCAAATTGTGCTAAGTCCTTAATACTGGACTTAGCATTTGTTTCCCACTTTTACTTTTTATAGTTCGAATTGCGCTAAATCCTTTTTACCAATTTTAGTATTATTCAATATACAAATTTTATCTGTGTGCGTGTAAGTTCACCGAGAGGTCTTGAGACTTAACAATTATATGTATCGATTCCAACTCATAAAATGTTTAAAGTTTATGATTTGTAAAGTCCCGGTGCATCAAATCATAAGACTGAATGTGCTACAATGTATGGCTGGTTTCCATACAAGGTACTCTCAAGAAAACGTTTACAATGTAACTACATTGTGTTGAAATGAAATCAAATATTGAAATTGTTCTGAGTATACGGATTAGGATTAATGTGGAAAACGTGGTGGTTTTGCATTCTCATCTAATCTCCGTCGAAGGATCTAGACTACGCCGACGTTGAGCTTAACGACGAAAGAGTTTCTCCCGTCATTGAATCTCGTATTTCGCCACACGGGTCACTCGAAGGAGTGTCGAGGTCGATACGGTGATTCCGATTGGAGCATAACTTCAGGTTCACTGGCGCCCCGATGACTCGACTTCGGTGCTGTGGTTTCCACTCGGATATTCTCCGACGAAGGATCTAACCTACACCGGCGAAGAATTTCCCGACGATGGAAGTTCTTCCGTATCCGTCGCTTCCGATACCCGTGAACGGATCGATCGGTTGGATGCCTGGGTCGCTCCAATGATTCCGGTTGGAGGATGGCTTCCGGTTCACTGGCCCCTCCATACCGGGACTACATCTCTATCTATTCGTCTAATCCCCGGCGAAGGATTAAGACTACACTACTTATAGGACTTTTCATTCGTACGAACGATGTACGAATTAGAGATAATAGGGTAAGCATTTTTTCAAACCAGAACCCGACCCGTACCCGACTTAAATCCGGGATAAATCTTTCTTCTAAGCCCGTACCCGAGAAAAAAAGTAAAAATCTCTACCCGTATCCGTCCCGAACCCGAAACTCGAAAACTAGTCCGAAACCTGATCAAATTTTTAACCCGAGCCTGACCCGTATTCGTTGGAAATTAAAAAATCGGCACCCGCACCCAACCCGACCTGAACAAACATATTTGTTTTCTGTTCCAGAGCACCACAATACCCATCGGGGGGTTCGGGTACAAACACCAGAAACACGACCATCTCTAATTCGAATCCACGTACCGTTAATCACATACTGATAAAAATAAACTCGACATAACCATATGAAGTAAATTTTCAATTTGATTTTCTTTTTCATATACATATACACATATTTCAAGCAATTCAACATAAAACTCATGTGTAAATTCACTTAAATGCTAGTTTCATTGCTTCTACACTAAGCTCATATACGATTTACCATTGATTGCAACATGTTATCCAATTAACCCATTGCCACACTATGACTATTATTTGTCTCAATCTCAGTGCCGTTTTCACGTTCGAAAACTTGTGCTCGTGTGTGTTCGGTGCCGATGGACTCGCTTCAGTATCTGTTTTCGTTTTCTTTCCGCTTGTACGGAATCGAACACAGGACGCTGTGTGCTTTATTCGTAGAGGCGGTTTTGTGTTTATTTCTTCTGTACCAAAGCATGTAAGTACTGTGGCGTTTAATATGAAGTTTGGAATATTTAACACTAATAATCCTGTAATTTCAAAGCCGGAAGTCAAATCGGAATGAAATTCAGGAATTCCATATGGAATCATAAGTCCTTTCCATCGAGAAAAGGGGACTCGAAACCGTAGGTAGCTCCAGAGAAATTGTTTTGCCAATTAAACTACCCTGCATATGAAACACATGAAGAGAAAGCCTAATTGACTAGAAAAACCAAGCCATACTTGGACAACACAACATTCACTGATGTACCCCATAAGCAACAAAAGAGACAAAAACAAAACTCAGTTTCGGTGACAGCAGAATAGCGAGGAAAGACTTGTGGCATTGTGTGTGTTTGTTTTCAGCTGGATTTGTTTAGCGGCCCTTACACGAGACAATAGTATTGTCAATACAAGGTGTATTGACAATACTTTTGATCGTGTAGTGGAAACTTCATTGGATTGACGAAAATATTGTCAAAAAATCAAAACTGCTCATCAATCCGACAATACTTTTTCTCCAGAGAGGAAACTGTCAAATATGTACAATGAACTCTTCTCTCAATGTTTCAATGTTCAGTTGCAATATTTGAAGCTTCAATCGCTTGATTATTTCGAAAAATGCGGACTCAAGTTACCAAGTCAATTGGATTGACGGTATTGACAATACTTTGGATTGACAATAATATTGTCACGTGTAAGGGCCGCTTTTCCATAGATATAGGACTATAAGTGAATATAAGAATACAAGTACAACGCAGCATGCTTGGTTCCTCTAGTCAATTAGGCTTTCTCTTCATGTGTTTTCATATGCAGGGTAAATTTATTATCAAAACAATTTCCCCGGTTAGGAGTGAACAACGGGTTCGATTTCCGTCTCATTGATAACATTTTCGCGGTTTTCATTACATAGTTGCATTCGCAGGTCATTTCATTTTAACGTGTCCAATATTTTTCATCTCAATATTATATATATATATATATATATATATATATATATATATATATATATATATATATATATATATATATATATATATATATATATATATATATATATATATATATATATATATATATATATATATATATATATATATATATATATATATATATATATATATATATATATATATATATATGGTCTGTTTTTTTTTTACAGGAACCTCAGGCCGGCACACTGTCTTTCGCAAGTTTCAAAAGCAGCTTCACCAGCAATGTTAATTTCTTGAAGCGACGGTAAGTTTTTCTCATGTTTCTTTTGCCTTAGATTGTACATTAAAAACGTGATTGTTGTTGTTGAGAAAAACTACATCTCTATTACTACTTGATTATATACTAAATCAGTGATGTCAAAATGACACACTGTTACACCAGTAGTTCGAACCCGATGATGTATTTATTATTAATGAATACCCGAAGAAATTTTCGCGACAGTGCGAAAGAAGCCAGATATCACATTTTCTGACAACTTAAGTTAACTTTTCTGACAACTGACTTAACTCATCATAGACAGCATCAAGTTTTGAAATGTTATGAGCCACAAGGCACTGTTTGCTTCTGGTAAATCGCAACGCCCGCAGTTCTTGAACTAGCACGCTTATGTCGCTTTCGCTTGATACCAAACCTAACCCAGTTTCCACCCTAACTGCTGTCAAACCGTTTGTTTGAAGCTAGTTTCGAACCTAGTTTTAACGTTGTTGAACTGAAAATCGAGTCAGTTTCGAACCTGATTTTTATATCAGCAGCTACAATTATCGCCCTACTACCATTCTTGCACTATCAAAAGAAGACTTTAAAAAATCGATGAATTTATAAATATGTTAATATAATGTTTGTATATAACTCAAAAATTAAAGCGATGACATGTACATTTTTCTACTCATATCCGTTCAAAGAATCTCAAAAAATTCAGAGAATTTCTATTATTGGAAAAATTTTGCCAAACAAAATCAAAACAAAAATTTCAAATTAGTTGACATATATTTTTTTATTATTTTAGTTGGAAATTTATTATGAACAAAATTTACAAAAAACTGAAACTTGGATTTTACTGACAATCTTAAAAATTTTGGTAATCTCGAAAAATAATTATATTTTTGTATTGCACAAAAGATTTAAACAATTTTTATGCACAACCCAAATGAAATTGAAAACTACTAAAATTCTGATTTTCTTCTAGGTTTTCCTTAGAATATAAAAAAAATCTGTAGAAGATCGAAAATTTCAAAATTTTTAAATTGCCATCCATATTGTTTTCATCTATTTCATTGAGATGTAATAAAATAAGTTTTGTGATAATTCAAAAAATTTAGATAATTTCAATGGTTTTATACAATTTTATACAATTTCGGCTTAGAATTATTTCGGAATGTACAGAATGCGAAAATTATTTGAATTTTCTTTTTGTAAATTCCAATGGAAAATCTATCATTTACTTGTTTTACAATTCAGAAAAAGTAGGATTACGAATTTAGCACAAAAAATCTCACGAAACTAAGTAAAACCTGTTTTATACACCTAGTGGTGTAATGATGCTGAATGAATGATATTCTTCAAACAATTTTGTATGATTTCTGAAAACCACGAAAGCTAGTGCATGAACTAGTGTACCCCACAGCAGGCCCGTACCCAGGATTTCATTTCAGGCCCAAAGATTAAAAAATAATGTTACTGAAGATAGCTTCCCAAGTAGCAAACATTGTTCTAGTACAGAATTTATTAACTCTTCTCGCAACGATTATGCGATTGTAAAAGCGCACTTTTCTTGAATGAAGCGCAACAAGTTTCTTATTTCATATGTTTCACAACAGTAATATATGCTAAGTGGAAACCGGAATTGAAAATGCTTGTCGTACAGTCAGTTGAAAAACCGGATGTGGAACTTAATCCATTCAGGCTTTTGAGATGGTTTCACAAGCAGTAATATGATTGAATTTTACATCCCTTGAAAACGTGTTGAATCAATTGTCTAACATATCTAACAAAAATAACCGATATGAAGAAATTGTGAAACTTGCAAATTATAACAATTTTATATTGCTACTTGGGTTATGTACCTAATTCTCGGCTTTTACGGCTGTTTTTAACATACACTTTAAACTTTTCCACTGGAACAGATATTGTATTACAATTCATTACGTTTACTGTCTTGTTATTTCTGTAACACATGCCTGAGATATTCTACATAATAAAATGTTTTTGGTTTCGGGAGGGGTCATGGCCCCTCGGGCCCGCCCTCTGGGTACGTGACTGACCTACAGAATGAAACAGTTCTCAGATTGGTTAGGCCATCTTTCTCAGTAAAGTGAGTCCCACTATTCCAGGGGAACTGGAATCGCCTCGAATATTGGCTTTGCAGCAGCCTTTGCGAATAGCACCAACCGACCAATCTACCTGTTGTCTTCGTCTCGAAAAACAACCTCTCCGTTTGAATGCTTTTTACTGAATGAAACCCTCACTTATGTTACTCTTGTATCTGAAATCCATACTATATAGGGTAATACTTTTTAAATAAGAACATAAAATAATTTTTGTGATTGGATTTTTTTCATTGGATTCAAAAATATTGGCACCCTACTGTTTGATTATAATGGTAGTATATTATATATATATATATATATATATATATATATATATATATATATATATATATATATATATATATATATATATATATATATAAACGCCAATATTTTAAAATCATCTTTAATTTCGTAAGGTGAGTGAGTAGTGCCGGCCGACGTTGGAAGAAATTTAGGAATTAACCTTGTTTGTGCTAGGGTACATAACAAATTTCATTATGTTTAACTTCGGCTGTTTATGTTGAACTGCACGTGGCATAACAATTCAACATAAACTGCTATGCACTGACGAGTCTAAGACAAAACGTAAAGATAATGGTGAAAGTTTGATTATTTTCCATTTTGAAAAATCACCGGTTTACATGAAATTTCCGAATGGGCAAATTTTTTTCAAATATTTTAAAATTGGCTGAAACAATAAGATCTAGTGTCATCAAAAAAAAATTTTTTTTTAATTCACCGAAATAGGAAATTTATTTTTTATGTCAAATATCTTAGAATTGCCTGAAACGTCGAGATAACACCAGAACTCGACGCTCGATTTCGGAAATTTTTTTTTGAATTCACCGAAATAGGAAATTTATTTTTTATGTCAAATATCTTAGAATTGCCTGAAACGTCGAGATAACACCAGAACTCGACGCTCGATTTCGGAAATCTTAAAATTAAAAGTCTCGAAGAGAGGATTTTTTATTTATTTATTTTTTTTTTTATTTTTTATATCAAATATCTTAGAATTGCCTGAAACGTCGAGATAACACCAGAACTCGACGCTCGATTTCTGAAATCTTAAAATTAAAAGTCTCAAAGAGACGATTTGAAATAGAATCGAGATGACTCATGATCTCGACGTTCGGTGAAGAAGGGCAAGAAAGTCAAAATTAATCAATACACAAGTATAGGAAAATTCTATCGTTTAGTTAATCAGGAGGAGGTATTCAAACGATTGCTTTTAAAGTCAGATAATCTCTGTGATAACATTATCAAATAGAGTAAAAACAAATGTGAGTGAACTTCATCTTCCCGAATATGCACCTGAATTAGTTTTAACACTCTAGAAGACAAAAATATTATATTTTCATGTGTAGCTAATAAATGCCTTACAGTACAGATACTAGAGTATGTTTGAACACAGTTTAAGCATTTTTAAAAAGTATCTCCTCCGCCTTTTTTATAAACATGCTCGAAAGTATTTTCAATCAAATACATGAAACGGAATTTTTTTTCGTTTGCCTCAATATTAGATACAGCAGTTTAAAAATAACCCATTTTTGAACTAGGTTTGCTCATAACTTCGGTTCAGAAAACGCTACCTGAATGCGACAGTCATCAGAAAATTGGTTTTAACAATGTTCAAAAATACCTAATACGAAAAGTGAAAGATAAAAATGCTACAGTACAATATCTGTTTTTTAGGAACACCCTAAGTTACTCTTTAAAACTAGCTGTAACACTACAACCGTTGGAGATACCACAATAGTGTCTTCAGCAAAGCTGCTCGATGTAAGTTTATCTACAATTTTGCAGAAGGATATAGTCCTCTATCTCAACACATCCGAAAAATAATTTTTGGATCACCTTTATATTAAGAGCCACCCTAATACCATGTACATCAAAATATGGCTTTGTTCATCAATACATTGTTTCTGGTAATGATTCCAATATTTTGGAGTAGAAAAATGTACATGTCATCGCTTTAATTTTTGAGTTATATACAAACATGTGAAAAAAAATGAAAAATTCATATATATTTATAAATTCATCGATTTTTTAAGGTTTTCTTTTGATAGTGCAAGAATGATAGTTGGGCGAAAATTGTAGCTGGTATTACTAGCAATCGATTGATGTTTAAAAATATATAGGTCATCGCTTTGAATTCCGAGATATTAACGATCATTGTGAACAGTCTCACCTTTTCTGAAGTCATATGTCTAAAGTTTTCATTATAGCTTTGAGTAGACAACCCTATTTTTCGTTTTCTTCAGTGCATTTTATTTCTGGAAGTAGTACCTTTCTACTGGTGAACAAATATCGAAAATCGGTTGACTAACAACAAAGTTATGACTCGGTAAAGTTGAAGTTCTCATTATCCTATTCGTTATGCAGGTGCCGCATGAATGCAGATAGGGCATATTTTTAGCTTGAAAAAAAAACTTGGAACGGGAAAAATCAGATATTCATTAGTTTTTCCTAAGCGATCGTCAATAATGACATACTTAAAATAATCTACAAACTTCACAAGATTCGAGGGTGTAAAATTTATCGAAATTGGTCAAGTAACAACTGAGCTATGATAGCTCAAAGTTACCGTTTCAACTTTTTTTGAGGCTTGGTGCTCCGCGTAACTTTTTTAGGCTTGGTATTAGGAGTGTTAAGGTGAAATGTAGCGTCATAAAATGCGCGCAAAATTTTATCCGCTTCAGTTGAACGAACCGTCGCACAAAGCGTACCAAGAAAAACGGACACATAGAAAGAAGAACTTTTTTCAATGATTGAGCGCAGTGGGCGTACCTATCGTTATATTGGCTTGTAAAAAAGACTGGACGTAATGGATTTTTGAATTCTTCACACTTTGAATATATGCTAATTCAATCATTATTGTTAGTGATTACTCTTACACTAGAGCTATAAATCATGAGCAATTATGAATGATTAACATGAGGTTATATGCATATGTATTGACTAACTTGCTAACCATGTATAAGACTGAGTTTAATAGGAAGCATGGATTCTCCTTCAAAAGAACGATTGAAGACAAGAGAACATTCAAGTATTTTCGATATCTTTGCCAGTCGTTCACCAGGCCCTTCTCGCCAATGAGATAGAATTTACGTAAAAGTATTCACCATTAACTTTTTTTCGGAAGCGACTTTCGGAATTATATAGCATGATGAGTCTAGAAATGTCTAATTTCTTAGATTACATTATTGGAATACATTCCAATTATAACTAATAGTTCATCATACCATGCAGTTAAAATTATTTAGTGAATCTTTTCTCAAGCACATATTTGGGGCACGAAATTGAATATAAAGTTATTTCGTGGTTCCTTACAATTCAATCGACTTTCAAGGCAAAATCAAGCGTTGATTCATTGTATTCATAATAATTGAAAAACCAATGAATTCCAATAAGTTTTCCATGCTGACTGGCTGGAAGCTGACCCTCAATGTTTATCACTTTGTTTGTATATCAGGTTAATGGACGATAATACTTGGCTTGTATTCATTTCATTCAGTAGCTTGTCAATGTTGAAGTTTTAGTTTTGCTATAAAAATTGCTGCAATCTAAAATAATACCTATTGTATGATATTACACAGCCAAGCATTATTGCTTCAGCAACATCAATGCATTGAACTCAACAGAGTTGGAAATTATTAGCATTATAAATGACAGCTACTTAGAAAGTAAAGGATTCAATACTGCATAAATTCGCGTCATTATTTGATATGTAATTTTTGCTCACGATATAATGCCACCGTGCCCACCGTGCATTTCTCACACCACCTCAATACGAAACTGCAGCGCGCAAGCAATAAAAAAAATGCAGAAAAGTTTAGGAAAAACTTTTTCAATTTTCGGTTGTTTTAGCTAAAACTTTATAATTTTGAGTTGCATTTTCAGATTCTTTGTGAAATTCTGCTACAAACACTACTTTTCAATTCTAAAATCATCCCCGTGGAACGGAACAGTGACCGTTTATACATTTCAAAAACCAATTACGGCTCGGCAAAGCAAAATTTCAAAATTCTAAGAATACTTAGTTATGATAAATTTGATTTCGAAAACTTAAGTGTTTTTGGTTTTTCGAAAATCGGTCTTGTTTTTGAATAATTGATCAAAAACGCGATTTTCGCATTCCGCTACATTTCACCTTAAGAGTACGCGTAGTACTTTTGGTAACTAGAAAGTACAGAACAAGTTCCGCGTGTACAGAACAAGTTCGTACGCAAAATGTCTGTATGTGTGTGTATGCATGAATGTAATATTTTTTGCACTAACTTTTCTCGGAAATTGCTGAACCGATTTTCGTGAACTTAGATCCAAATGGAAGGTCTTGTAATCCTATACAAATCTCCTGAATTTTATTCGAATTCGACTTCCAGTTCTGAAATTACAGGGTTCTGAGTGTGAAAAATTTTAAACATTTGTATGCGCTGGTACGTAGGATGAAAACACCTCTACGAATGAAGAACACCGCGTGTTCGATTTTTTACACACCACAATAAAGAAAACGAAAACCGACACCGAAGCTCGGGGTTGAAAACACATTGAGACAAATCATAATTACTTGAAAGGGAATGTGGCTGATATGCAAAAGATTTTCGGATGCGTCTTCTTTTTTTTCTTCTTCACTTCTGGTGGCGTCAGTTAGCTTTCGTTTACAGTCCAATGGACTTTCTTTTCACTGGACTACAAATGAATCCCTCGCTATGTGTGACAACGTGGAGTCACCGAAGTACGCATGAAAATCCTTTCTTTCTCGCGAAATACTCTAATTTTCACCGCACTAACACGATACGACGTGTTCACTCGTTGATGGTTTAACCGGAAGTGGATGCGTCTTGATGGATTAAAGTTGTTTGAAAAGATGTGCACTATTTACATTTCCTGTACATCACGAAGCATGGAAGCCCGATGCAGCCGGTGTAATTATAATGACAATACGAACAATAAAAATTCAATCACAAAGCATATTTTATTTTGCTGGCTCAAAAGTATTACCCTATATAGCATGAATTTCATATCCAAAAGTAACATGAGCTTATCGATCGTTTGATTTGTTTAATCTAAATAGTGTATGAGATGCAAATCAGCCAGCTCTAGTAAAAACAAAATCATTGTCTCTAAAACCAATATTCAGAATGACTTTGACCGTCTTCCGGTTCCGGAATTGTGGGATAAAATGTGTAAAAAAATCTTCCGTTTTTTAAAGCGTTGAAGTGAAAAACGAAAATTTTATTTTAAATTCGACTCAAAACTTTTCTAATCGGTAGTCATTATTAGTAGACAGCCAAACAAACCGATTCCGGCTATCCTGGTTCCAGGTCACCGATTCCGGAATCACCGAAAATCACCCGGATCAAAATGGATCTCACTCACTTCCAAAATGGATCTCACTCACTTCTCTCAGCGAAGGCTTGTCCGATATTCACAAACTTAGGTTCGATTGAAAGTCTTGTGGGCCTAGATTGAATTTCAGAATTTCATTCGGATCCAACATCCAGTTTCGAAGTAACAGGGTGTAGATTGTTAAAATATTTACACCGTCACTAAAAGCGGTGAAACAAAACATGCAAAACAATCTAAACTGACCTCAAAACGGACTGCCAAAGAAATTAATTTCGGCTTTCCTGGTTCCCGGTTTCCGATTAACGATCGGAGGTTGTAGCCATATATTCAAATATGGGTGTAACTCACTTTTCTTGAACCACCTTCGATTACACCGGTTTCGGCAGTAACTTCAATGGTAAAACTTACTTCGTTTTCTCAGACATGGCCTAACCGATCAGAGAATAGCTTCATTATGTGGGTTACACTAGTTCATGGATAAACTTTTTGACGTAGGACTACGTCTTTCTTTACTATACTATACTATACTCAGCATTTCACGACATAATCACGATTTTTTAATAACTTTTCCCTGTTTTATTAGGTGTACAACTGTACTTCCGCCGTTTTTTTTTCAAATTTCAAAGCTTTATAGAGAAAAAGTGCTTACAGATGTATTCTTCAAAGTATTGTCCGTCGCTAGCGACAACTTTCTCCCATCTTTCTTGAAATTTTCGGATCCCGGCTCAAAAAAATGGAGTCCTTTTTTGACGCTATCCATGAAGCAATCAATTTTTCCAATTCTTCGAAGGATTGAAAATGTTGATCTGCCAGGCCGTGTGCCATTGAACGGAATAGGTGGAAGTCAGAAGGGGCAACATCTGGGAAATACGGCGGGCGGGGCAAGACTTCCCATTTCAGCGTTTCCAGGTACTTTTTGACAACTTTTGCGACGTGAGGCCGAGCATTGTTGTGTTGGAGGATGACTTTGCCATGTCGCTCTTGATACTGTGGCCGCTTTTCTTTTAGCGGGCGACTAAGGCGCATCAGTTGCGTTCGGTAGCGATCTCCTGTGATGGTTTCACCCGGTTTTAAGATCTCGTAGTAAATTGTTATTCATCTTTGAAGGTTTTTTCTCTTCCACCATCATGTTTGTCTTCGACATCGAAATCATCATTTTTAAAACGTTGAACCACTCCCGACACGTTCTTTTACTCAGAGCAGCATCACCGTAAGTTTCTGAAAGCATTCAATGCGCTTCAGTTGCATTTTTTTCGAATTGTAACAGAAAAGTAAAACTTCCCGCAAATGGCGAGAATTGGGCACATAAACAGACATTTTCGAGCGTGAATAATACGAAAACAAGAACAACTGTCACTGAAACGGCGATGACAATTCGTTAGGCACTGTACACACTCTCTTTAAATGCTTTATCATCTATGTATTTTAACCAGCCTCAGCCGGTACAGCCATCTATCGGAAAACGGCGGAAGCAAAGTTGTACACCTGATAGTATTTTCTCTAATTCTTTCACGAAACGAATAGAAAAAGATGTAAGATTGTTGTTGATACCATGGTTATTATGTGAACGTTGTTTAAACAGTGAAAAAATAGGTCCTAACACGACACATCAAACTCAACCGAATCTTTAAATATACCATGTTGCACGCTTGCTAGCTTCAGTCTATAAAACTCCATGAACAGAGAAACATCGAGTTCCACTTTCTTGACGTAGATGGCGCAGACTGCCATCTACGTCAAGAAAGTGGAACTACATCAGACATTATTCAACAGATGCTTCAGTCAATGGCGAATATGAAAAACCGTTCCTCAAGCCTAAACGCAAAAAAAAACAACTAGTTCTTCTGTGAGCATATCTGCTGTTAGACATTTGCAGTGCGAGTTTCGCTTCAAACAAGAGCGATTGCGTCATCCAGCTTGCATCGGAGAAAAAGACAATGAAAAGTGGACATGGGTAACATTACACAAAATCAACCGTTCTAATGGCTCAAAATGGTATCTAAAGAACTGTGGATAGCCTACTTATCCGAATAGCCTATATTGCCGCGCAGTCCGAGCGGCGTGCGTCGAAGATTGAAGGGATGTTTTCTTTCCCACAGTCAGAAATTTTTCTCCTTCTTTAGAACGTTTATTTATTTCTATTTCTTCTCAATTAACTGGCTACACTCTTAAATAAATTTTTGGATCAATTTAATACCAGAAATTTTACACTTTTCGTTCTGCTTTTACCTTAATCTACCTACAACAAAAGCTAATTGATTCACTTGTTTTCTTCTGGTGAGATGAGAACACAGATAACAAAACAAAACTGCAAGTCTTAATTTCAGAACACTCGCGCGCGATTAAATCAACTTTTGCTTGTTTTAGTCAAGTTTCGACCGCTCATCGTGATAGCCACTTTGTTGAACCCGCTAGTCACGATCGGTTATCGCGTATCACGTTGGCGCTTCGGAACTGATCAGCTGTGCAAGAACTCCGATTAATGGCTTGAGCCTGACTATCCGACTAACGGCTATTTACCGTCCACTCTTTGGAACCGACCAACTAACTTTTCTACGGGCCGACGCCCGAGACTAACGGATATTTTCCGCGAACACTCTGAGACTGACTACCTCCTAACTCTTCCCAACTATGGGTTTTTTAGCTCCTAACATTTACTTTCGGGTGAAGCCCGAAGATTTTAGTACAAGCCGAGCTTGTGATTCTAAGTAGAAAGTTCATCCGACTTTCTCCCGAAGTTCTACCGAAAGCCGAGACTACTGTCACTATGCCAGTGGCAGTGACTAGTGTCCGTGGAAAAAAATAACTTTGTTTCTACAACATTGCTGCGCTGACTAATGGCCGGAACTGTCTATGTTTTTATAACAAAGTTTCTTCAACATCGTTGCGATGACTAATGCTCGAAAATGTGCATGCTTCTATAACAAAGTTTCTACATGAAGGTTGCGGTTACGCCGAAATTAGAGTTGGCTTGATGAGTTTCCTTCACAACTTCCTACTTTTTCTACAATACTAGCAAATTCAAAGGAAATTTTGATGATATTCTGAGAATAAGAAGTTTTATGAATATATATATATATATATATATTTATATATATATATATATATATATATATATATATATATATATATATATATATATATATATATATATATATATATATATATATATATATATATTTATATATATATATATATATATATATATATATATATATATATATATATATATATATATATATATATATATATATATATATATATATATATATATATATATATATATATATATATATATATATATATATATATATATATATATATATAATTTTGTTAAGTAACTGAGCCTTTTCGAGATAACACCAGGGTTGACATTATGCATCTAGTCATTATGAATCGAGTTTCTCGAAACGATTATTTTTGAAGTCGAATTATGGCATTACGTATCGCGTTCGAATTCTTGATCGAGATCTTAACAATGTGGTGCTAGATTCCGACTGGCGCAGTTCGAATTTTCAAATAAAAATACTGAAGAAAATAAATGTTTGTGATACGAAATTTTATTTGGAATAATATGACCACATTTCTGCAATTTTTTCCAATTGAGATGCCGATACGTTTTCAATGGCTCAGGGTCATTTCGCCGAAAGCCGTTTCGCCGAAAGTCATTTCGCGAATGTCATTTCGCCGAATGGGTCACTTCGCCGAATGCCATTTCGCCGAATGCTATTTCGCCGAAAGCCATTTCGTCGAAAGGGTCATTTCGCCGAATCCTGAAATCGTCTTGAAATCATAATAAGAATTAATTTAAATTAAAGACAAACGAAAGATGATAGCGTTAATGCCCGTTTTGATGACCTACCATTGTACTTCTTTAAAAATGATTGATTGTTGTTCTCTTGAATAAAGATTGCTTCATGAACCTCAGAGAGTAGTTCCCAAGAAAACTTGTTGACCTAACTAAAGCAAAGAAACCTAACTTTGAGTAGACCGGGGAAACGAGGCGGTTACAGGTTTGTATGCAAGAGGCCGCCGCTTCCGACGGCGGGTCGGCGGCCGACTCAGCTGGCGTCGGCTCGGCCGCCGAGCCATCTTGGCTTCGGTTATGTGGTTGCGCCACATCAGTTATACAGAAGACATAACATGCAGGAGGTAAGACCCTTACGGCGAAATTACCCTTTCGGCGAAATGACCCTTTCGGCGAAATGATCCTTTCGGCGAAACGACTTTCGGCGAAACGACTTTCGGCGAAACGACTTTCGGCGAAATGACCTATTCGGCGAAATGACTTTCGGCGAAATGGCATTCGGCGAAACGACTTTCGGCAAAATGGCTTTCGGCGATATGACCCGCTCCCGTTCTCAATCCATTTGAATGAGTAAAGAGCTTGTAAACAATCTATAGATAAACTTTTGAAATAATAATAAAATATACTCTGTGTTTTTCATGCATTGTTGCAAGTATAATACATTTACGTCGTCCGTATGTGTAGTTTTAATCAAGACTTTTAGGTTCTGCAGCATTTATTATAGGGTTTATAATCTATATAGGTACTATTGAAGAGTCGAATTAGAGTATTTATCACGAGATAGCGAAATAGTGATGCTTTTGACATTTTCCATATACTTTGAAGGTGCTAGGGAAAAAATCAATTTTCTTGAGTTTAAACACTTACTGACTATAGAACCTTACAAAAAAAAACGAAAAAAAAACATTTTTCACGTAT
Organism: Malaya genurostris; assembly: GCF_030247185.1. NCBI lineage: Eukaryota > Metazoa > Arthropoda > Insecta > Diptera > Culicidae > Malaya > Malaya genurostris. The sequence continues at coordinate 80,765,785 of NC_080570.1, read as the reverse complement.
TGTCATCAAGCGTATAATTGAAAACTTCTAGTATATTTGAAAATCGCGGATAAATATTTATATTTATCGTATTTACGAATGTCTTAGCTCTTTGCAGTCAGCAAGTTATGCGCCACTCCCAGACTCTGAGAGACTGTTGATGCGATATCGAGGCCGGAATAGAAACTCTCTCTTTAGGCAGGTTAACATTGCAATTGCTACTGCTAATTTAAATGTGATTGGTAAATTGTCGCTACCGTGTAAATCAGGAAATATGTTCCAGGTGCAATCCAGTGGAACTGAAGTCGAACAAAGAGATAAATCTAATGCACTGGGACGTGCGAGAAGTTTTGGGTTCCGTGTCATGCTACCCATATTTAATATTGTCATGTTGAAATTGTCGCAAACATTATGTACTAAAGATGATTTGTTATCATTGTAAGCAGAACCCCATAGTTCGGCTGAAAAGTTCGTATCGTTTAATAGAAACACACATTTTTTTGCCAAAATTCGTTTTTATTATTCAACATAATTGCCATCAGAGGCGATACAGCGATTATAGCGATCTTCCAACTTTTCGATACCATTTTTGTAGTACGATTTGTCCTTTGCCTCAAAATAGGCCTCAGTTTCAGCGATTACCTCTTCATTGCTTCTAAAGCATTCTCTTGAGGTCTGAGAACAGGAAAAAGTCACTGGGGGCCAAATCTGGAGAATATGGTGGATGAGGGAGCAATTCGAAGCCCAATTCGTTCAATTTCAGCATGGTTTTTATCGACTTGTGACACGGTGCATTGTCTTGATGAAACAAAACTTTTTTCTTCTTCAAATGAGGCAGTTTTTTTGAAATTTTGTCCTTCAAACGCTCTAATAACGCTATATAATAGTCACTGTTGATGGTTTTTCGCTTTTCAAGGTAGTCGATGAAAATTATACCATTCGAATCCCAAAATACAGACGCCATAACTTTACCGGCCGATTGTTGAGTCTTTCCACGCTTTGGGTTCGGTTCATCGCGTGCAGTCCACTCAGCTGACTGTCGTTTAGACTCCGGAGTGAAGTGATGGAGCCATGTTTCGTCTATTGTTATATATCGACGAAAAAAATCGGTTTTATTTCGATATAACAGCTCCAAAAACTGCTCAGAATCATCAATTCATTGTTGTTTTTGATCGATTGTGAGCTCACGCGGCACCCATTTTGCACAAACTTTCTCATATCCAAATATTCGTGAATAATATGTCCAACACGTTCCTTTGATATCTTTAGGGTGTCAGCTATCTCGATCAACTTCACTTTACGGTCATTGAAAATCATTTTGTGGATTTTTTTCACGTTTTCATCGGTAACAGCCTCTTTTGGACGTCCACTGCGTTCATCGTCTTTGGTGCTCATATGACCAGTACGAAATTTTGCAAACCACTTACGAATTGTTGCTTCGCCCGGTGCAGAGTCTGGATAACACTCATCAAGCCATTTTTTGGTATCGGCGGCACTTTTTTTCATCAAAAAGTAGTGTTTCATCAACACACGAAATTCCTTTTTTTCCATTTTTTCACAATAACAAAAGTAGCTTCACTCAAAATGCAATATCTCACAAACTAATAATCAGACAGCTATCAAATTTATACACGTATCTTTTGAAGGTTGGTACTAACTGAAAATGGTATGGATTTAATTCTAGTGGCGCCCTCTCATAGAAACGATACGAACTTTTCAGCCGATCTGTTAAGTCCCTGTGAATTGAAATCTCCCAGAATCAACCGTACAGCAGGGAATGCTTCATTTAACTGTCGTTGTTCAACTTGACCATACTCCATACTCTTCATATGGGAGTCTGTATCTTAACGTATAATGTTAGTCATTAAAATTTAAGGCTATGTTTCATGTCAGCCATATTTCGCACAAAACAAATAGATCAAATTTTTGACAATGCAATAAAACCTTAAATAAATCAAATTTCAGCATGATGCTTCGAAAATTCTACTGAAGGACAATGATTGAATCATTTGCAGCGGATGATACATTATTCATCAAATGATACAAATCCTGAGAGTATTGGCCATTGAGATGATAACTGCTCCAAAAAAAAGAAATCTGGTGTTAGTTATCCCGAAAAGACTCACGGTGGATGCGGGATGGAAGCGACGCAACGAGACTGATAGAAACTACCTGCATTCAACTTTGTGAAACAACACTGCTTGTCATAAAAGTGAAATTAACTTATATTTTCCGTCTACTCGCAAAAAGTTCGCATTCCAAATCACCTAAGTTTGAAACCGGATTCTCTCCGTGTTGTTGGAAGTGGGTTGCATACAATCCTTTTTTTGCTTGCGAGTAAATCGCCTAAATGTATACTATCCCTGACCATTATTGGCTAGTGTATTTTTAGCTTATTCTCGTGACGTATCATTTCGAGAAAATCTACATCTTATTAAGTTTTCAATGTGCTTTCACTGAGAGCACTAGTTTTGAGTTTGATGTCACACAGAACTTTTTTGTCTTCGATTTTGATCTTTTAACTGTTAAAACTACCAAAACGATAGCAAATTAATCGATGTATACGAACAGCACAACATCAAATTGAGTTTTCTTTTTGATCTTGCACTCTACTCGGGTTATGACAATAATAAACATCGTTCGCACTTGTACACGCTGAAAAGTTAATTTACCTTTGGCTTTTCACAGAAATGTATTTTATTGAAATAGTGACAGCAGAACATCTGATTCTATACTAAAGTATTGTTTCTTGAAACAACAAAGCAAGATATTTATTATTTCCGAATCGGTTAGTTTGTTTCAATCCATTCCGCTTCCAATAAACTGTTCCACTAACTATGTTGTTATCTTCAACTGGCCTAATTTTTGACGTAAAGCAAACGAAAAGGTTGCAATGTGGCTACGCGATGCGCATTATTATTGAACGCAACCTGAAAACTATTTGAAAATATGATATTATGATTTCTAACTTCGATAAAAATATGAAATTCGACGCGACAATTCCAACAAATGACGAAAACTCTGTTTGAATCTAGAAATTGTTACTAAATCAAAACAAGAAATAACCGATATATAGCTTATTTTCTGCAACCCAAAAACGCAAAAAGAATGACAGATTTTGTATTTACATGTACCATATTGATACGAAATTACACCAACTCTCAATGTTTATCGCACAAAACAGTAATGAACATTAACAGAAGCCCACATTGAAATGCCCACACACATATATATATATATATATATATATATATATATATATATATATATATATATATATATATATATATATATATATATATATCAATACAATTCTTAAACATATGTATAGAGCAGATACTTTTGCATGGTATTTTTCTATAGTGATTTTTTACCTGGTAGATTCAGTTCTGGAGATCTTTCCTCCGAATGTGAAGATGTGGATCCGAAAGATTTACCACCAGCAGCACGACCCCAACAGCCGTTACAGCAGCAACCTATGCCGGGTGGACCACCCAACATTCCGCCGCCACCAGCACCTGGGACGGCTGTGTCACCTGGGCCAGTTCCCAGTTCTGCTCCACCCACCGGTGCACCAGAGCTTTCATTGAGTTTCGGTAAAGGTCCACAACGTGGAACTAGTGCTCCATCTAGTCCTGCAAAATCGCGAGAGAGCTTATTGCAACGTGTTCAGTCTTTGACAGGAGCTGCGCGAGACCAGGGTGCGTCTATCATAGGTACGTGACACAATATTGTATATAGTTTATATCTATATTATAAGGATTCTTGAAAAGGCATAGTTGATCCAGAGATAATGAGAAACATGTTCAAAAACTTTACATTTCCTTAAATTGTTATATTAATTTTTTTCCATAAACACATCTATTTCATACACTGAAATGAAAATCTTATTTATATTCATTAGATTTATCATATGAATCATATGCAGAATATAATTCATAGAAATTATATGGAAACTTATAATCTTTATTTAATGTGTACGTCAAATCTAAATGGACGTTATCATAATGAAAGTTATAAAAATATCCCATATAATTTATATGGAAATCCGATGAAAGTCGTGAATAGTTGTGTCCTCGATATTCATCAACTGCTCCAGACCATTTTTTTTTCAGGAAGTTTCGCATCTCAATGTAATTTTAAATCGCTGACAAGACAGCTCATCCAACTTCGTTCAAGGATATGTGTTAACGGACCATGAAATATATATCCGGTACATTTCATTACTCTATCTGTTTAGTAAGATTCATTTTTTTTTATTTTCAGTCTCGGGATCTCACTTCTCTTTCGCAAATATCATGAGGTGCTCCCTTACCGAATGGAATACTAGTATAGCTTGAATCCTCAAAGAAAAGTAGTAGTGGGGAAATATCTGCTATTCGTATGACTTCCATTGAAAGTTATATATTTATATATATATATATATATATATATATATATATATATATATATATATATATATATATATATATATATATATATATATATATATATATATATAAATTTTATAAAACTAGTCATATGGTATATATGAACCTATATAAATAAATTCGAAGTGAATATAATATGCGCTTCATAAATTGTTCCAATGTATGTTGTGCGGATATCCAGTAATGGTTATAAGACGCGCCAATAAATTTGACTTAGACTGGAAATTTCATTCGTTATATGGAAATCTTGTAAAAATAACGTTAAGAAGGGTTTTGTGTTTCATAAGATTATCTCATATATTTGACATGATGTTGAACACATCTTGTAACTATTATTGGAAATGCTAATAGTGCAAAATCATCAGAATATCATATAATGTGAAAAAGAAAATTTAGCTCAGTGTAAGTTAAAACTTTAAACCTAATATATTTCGAACACAGTCACAACGGCTAGTATTTAATAAAACATATTACTACTAGTTTCCTTAAATATCATATTAGTATTTCGGTATTCATTAGTTCATCTAAACACTGTTGTTGTCAAACGATTTGCTAAGTACGTTAAAGAAGAAAAAAAACATTTATTTTGTATATGATCTAATAACAGTTTCAGGTTTGTCCATCACTGGCTATTGGTTTAACTCATGGAAGAGTAAGGAGTTTAACTTAAAAAAGGAAATTAATTAAATTGGAATTCCAGTGGTTTTATTGAAATGATAAAGAAGCATTTTTTTTCTTTTTAAAAAACTATTTATTGCAATATGAGTTAAAATTAAATTATTAAGATTTATATTGGGTGTTCAGCCACAAGTGGTGACTTTTCAGCCCTGTTATATATATCTATATATATATATATATATATATATATATATATATATATATATATATATATATATATATATATATATATATATATATATATATATATATATATATATATATATATATATATATATATATGTATATATATATATATATATATATATATATATATATATATATATATATATATATATATATATATATATATATATGTATATATATATATATATATATATATATATATATATATATATATATATATATATATATATATATATATATATATATATATATATATATATATATATATATATATATATATATATATATATATATATATATATATATATATATATATATATATATATATATATATATGATTTGGTTGTTACCATGAGGACATCATTTGCTTCCGCAATTCTGAGATTTTTGTGTAGGGAAAATTCTAAATTGTATTGTGTAAAGGAGAAAAGGAACTTATATACTAATTTACTAACTATTCCAGAGAGCGAATTGATTCAATTGAAGATTACATCGATTCTTGTCGGAATTTGCTTATAATATTATGTGACATTACATCTAATGGTTCTATATTTGTGAGTCTGTGTAACTCATTTGTACTAAACAAGGGAGGATGCTTCAACATGATTTTCAGAATTTTATTCTGAATTCTTTGAAGCATTTTCTTCCTGGTGGAACAACAACTTGACCAAATTGGTACTGCATAAAGCATGGCTGGTCTGAAAATTTGTTTATAAATTAATAATTTGTGTTTTAGACAGGAGCTTAGAATTTTTGTTTAAGAGAAAATATAAACATTTAATATATTTATTACACTTTGCCTGGATTCCTTTAGCTTTTTCGCCATTCGTAAGAAGTATTTGATTTGCTTCTTAGAGAGCAGGAATGGTTTCTGAGGTTTCTACCTTAGAAAGTTTCCAGAAAGGTTTAGAATATGGTTTAATTTGTTCATCTTCTTTAGCGAAATTTTCATTTCGCTAAAGAGTAAATCTATATTTAATTTCTTCTTGTAAATCCTTAACTATGTTTTCCATAGCAGGATCACGAGAATGTTGATATTGTCATTGACGAACATTCTTCATCCGAATGAGCAGTTGAAGATTGTCATCGATGATAGGAGAATGTAATTTAGTTTGAGCTTTGCGAACTGAAAGATTTCTAGCTTCGATAATATAATGATTCAAATTATCAATAGCTGTGTCGATGTCCGCAGAATTTTCTATAATAGTTTCATGATCCACATGGTTTTCAATGTGAGATCTGTAATCCAACCAATTAGCTCTATGATAGTTGAATATAGAACTAATTGAATTAATTATAGCTTCGTTGGAAAGTTTGAATGTTACTGGAAGATGATCTGAGTCAAAGTCAGCATGTGTAATTGGTTCACTACAAATGTGACTTTGTGATCTGTTAGAACCAGATCAATTGTAGACGGGTTTTTCATGGAAGAGAAACAAGTAGGAGTACTGGGATGAAGAACTGTGAAGTAACCAGCTGAGAGTTGATTATGAAGTATTTTACCATTACTCTTATTTTGTCTACAATTCCACTGGGCATGTTTAGCATTTAAGTCCCCTATTACGAAAAATTTCGATCGATATCTTGCAAGTTTTTGCAAATCGCCTTTAAAGAAATTTAATTGTTCGCCGGTGCATTGGAATAGCAAATATGCTCCAGCGATGAAATAAATTCCATGAATGGTTTCAACTTCGATTCCCAAGCTTTCATTAACTTTAGTATTAAAAGAAGGTCAAATTCGATGTTTAATTTGCCGTTGGATAAATATGGCAACTCCACCACCCATTCCAGTAAACCTGTCAAATCGATGAACCACATAATGTGGATTGATTTTCAATTTGACAGTTGGTTTAAGAAATGTTTCTGAATATGAATTTGGTGAGCTTCGAGAAAATTATAAAATTCGTCTTCACTCGATTTTAATGATTGAGCATTCCTATTTAAAATCATCATATAATTATTTAACATCACTGCTGAATTTCAAATTAATTATAATATTATTTGCAAATTGCCATCCCACTTGAAATGCTTCAAAAAGTGAATGGCATTGAAGGAATATTTGTAGGTAGATATCTACCTGCTACGCTAGTGTAACTGCCACTAGAAGAAAATGAGTTGGCCGATCTTCCTAATAATTTTTTTCGTTAGAAGATGAACTGGAAGGGGTTCCTGTTTTTTGTTTGTTTACATTAGAAGAATTAAGTGGTAGTTGTCTACCTGTTATAAAAGCAAATTCAATTCTGTCATTAAAAGAAGATGATGACGAGGTTGATCTACCTGGCAATAAATTGTTTTCGTTAGAAGACGAATTGAAAGGAGTACCTGTTTTGTCTTTCTCTATAGAAAGGTATTAGAATTGCTGAAAAAACGACTTTCGAATGGAGCCTCGGAGACCCATAGTGTTATATACCATTCGACTCAGTTCGACTTGTTCCCCTTATTTCTGTACCTACAGCTGCAATACCACAGACAGAAATAGTTCGAAAATGATTCAATACTACTGTTATAGCGATGCGAAAACTCGAAGCGAACACACATATTTTCAACTTACCCTGAAAGCAAACCCTGTCAGTATGGAGCGAAATCAATCTTCAGTTCAGCAACGCCATCGCACGGCATCACATTCAACATATCACGTCAATTGTACGGGTGCGCTGTGCAGCTATTTTGGCGCGCACGAATTTCACATTTCTCTCCGCTACTGCAGACACGCTGGTCTTACAAGCCAGTTGTCGTATGTTCGAGCCCCGACCTGGAAGGATTTTTAGAGTCAGTAGAATCCATAGTACTAGCCATGCAATGATTCTGTACACAAAGAATCGGCTGCGAAGTCTGTTGAAATAGAAAGGCCAAATTCCACAAAAGGAATGTAATGCCAAGACTTTGCTTTGCTCCGCTACTTTTATGTATGAGATTCGATATGGCTCGCCTGAGGGCGCCATGCTCGCAAGAAAGGATGTTGCCAATGATTAGTCCGGGAAATGTGAGAGCTGGATATCTTGTTAATATGATGTCTTTGCTGAAAGTCAATCTATCGAACTGAGATAGCAGATCTCACACTGACAATTAGTTTTCGCATATGAAATGACTACTGGAGTTGAGATGGGTGCCGTTACCCTACCAAATTATATTCGCATCTTGTACTTTTTGTAACAGTTGTGTTTGGGTTAATTTAATGAAATTCAACAAGTATGACTACAACTGGCCCCAACTGGTGATGCAAATTTTTCTTTTCGGGCATTGGTAATACTTCGAATTCAAATTGAATTGTTCCATTGCACACATAAATCTTGTTTCTGGATGAAAGTTCAGCGCATTGTGACAGCAATAATTACATCCATCGTGAAGATAGAGATTCAAATTTCTGGAATTTTAAGAAAACGAATTTTAAGAAAAACGAATCATAAAATAACGTGCTCTCGTCAATAACTTTTTTCCATAAAGTCGTTCTTCAATTTGAATTGACGGCATTGAACACAATTTATACATCAAAAAATGGAAACTTGTATGCTGTTTGGTGTCCATACTCAATTGAACATGTGGTGCGAAATGAAGAAACACATGAATCAAGCCGTATCCAATTGTTACACGCAAACACCTGGCACGCCATATTGCATTTTAGTTGAATTCTATAAAAGTGAGTAAATTGGAGTCAAATTTGAACAAAGTTCAATGTTTGGATGCTCCGTGTTTCGAATTATTCAGTAAGTAATATAATTCTTTCTAAAACATTTCGTCTTAACAATAAATAAATAAAATCACTTGTTTTGTCTGTTTTTTATAAATTTTATTTAAATTTATATTAAATCTGTGTTATTTCAGGTTGATGAATCGTTTGCCGAAATAAATCCAGATTTTTCAATGTATAATTTATAAAACTGGTGGTGGAGCTGTTTGTTGGCGCGATCACTTAATTTCAATGAAGGGCAACATTCCGTATTACTTCGGATTGTCGTGCCAGTGCTTTGAAGTGTCTGTCAAAGCCACCCTGCAGATAAACTGTTTGTAATCGGAACGCTTACCGTAAATTGCTGATCAATATTTATGTATGTATGTATGTGTGAAGCCACCATCAGTTCAAGGCATTACCAGTGTATGCGAGTAGACTTACAGTAGATCCGAATTTGATTATCAGATAGCTTTCATATAAGCAGTTATAGTTAAGAAGGCCAAAATGAGTTCTGAGGACCCGGCGCCTTCCAGCAAGAACATTCGGTCATATAATAAAGAATTTTGTTATACAAGCTTAAACCCGCCTGATGGTTCGTTTGTTAGAAGGGTGCGTCTTACTCATTTCAGACCTCCAGGGAGAAACACAAAGCTTCCCCCACGTGACTCAGGTTGACAATCGACTCCATCATCCAGTCATTTGCTTGTACGATACCCTGATGCACTTATTTAGCATGCTTAAGTTCCTTCAGCCGCTTCGAGTAAATTTTTAAGGGTGGATTACAGGATGCTTAGGCTGCTTATGATATCATGACATTTGTAAGCTGCTTGAGCTAAATCATTCCATTTTTCGAACTTTGTATTACTTGACCAATTACTAAATGCAAATCGTGAATACCATATCTGGAGGAGTAATAGTGGCATTCAAAAACCATTATTACTACTGTTTTATGCATTGGCTTGAACGATAAGAAGAATACTGGTATAATCACTCCTCATATTCACTCCGCTAGATCAGAAAAATTGCACATTTTTTCATATAATTCTTTCCGAACTCCGAACTCAACGCCATTCGTTAATTGTAGATCGAGTACTAATTGAAATGATGAGAATGATGAGGTGAGACGACTATTGATACAATTATTTTACGAATGCAGTGTTCATGTCAAAGTTAATGGGTGCAATATTTAATAAAATGATAATTTGAGCTTTTGAATGTTCAATAATTTCTTATTTCATCACTAAATTGTTAATCGGAAATTGATCCTGTGATTGTCATGCTACGAACATTCATCAAAACAAGATTAAGTAATATCATCAGAAGTCGCTTTTGGAAAATTGAGGAATCAATTTCAAGTATTCATCTCGGTCATCTCTGCTCCACCGTTCATCTCATATGTCGAAACAATTAGTTTAAGGTTATACAAACAATCTCCGGGAAACAGCCATTGTTGAAAAACGCAATGGCAGCTTTCTCTACTATTTCTTGATGAATTTCTTGAAATTCTCTACTATGATCTTGATTCGTATCGTTTAATAGAAACACACATTTTTTTGCCAAAATTCGTTTTTATTATGCAACATAATTGCCATTAGAGACGATACAGCGATTATAGCGATCTTCCAACTTTTCGATACCATTTTTGTAGTACGATTTGTCCTTTGCCTCAAAATAGGCCTCAGTTTCAGCGATTACCTCTTCATCGCTTCTAAATTTTTTACCAGCGAGCATTCTCTTGAGGTCTGAGAACAGGAAAAAGTCACTGGGGGCCAAATCTGGAGAATACGGTGGATGAGGGAGCACTTCGAAGCCCAATTCGTTCAATTTCAGCATGGTTTTTCGTTGTTGTTTTTGATCGATTGTGAGCTCACGCGGCACCCATTTTGCACAAAGCTTTCTCATATCCAAATATTCGTGAATAATATGTCCAACACGTTCCTTTGATATCTTTAGGGTGTCAGCTATTTCGATCAACTTCACTTTACGGCCATTGAAAACCATTTTGTGGATTTTTTTCACGTTTTCATCGGTAACAGCCTCTTTTGGACGTCCACTGCGTTGGTCGTCTTCGGTGCTCATATGACCAGTACGAAATTTTGCAAACCACTTACGAATTGTTGCTTCGCCCGGTGCAGAGTCTGGATAACACTCATCAAGCCATTTTTTTTATATCGGCGGCACTTTTTTTCATCAAAAAGTAGTGTTCCATCAACACACGAAATTCCTTTTTCCATTTTTTTCACAATAACAAAAGTAGCTTCACTAAAAATGCAATATCTCACAAACTAATAATCAGACAGCTGTCAAATTTATACACGTATCTTTTAAATGTTGGTACTAACTGAAAATGGTATGGATTTAATTCTAGTGGCTCCCTCTCATAGAAACGATACGAACTTTTCAGCCGATCTGTTAATGTGTTGGATACGAATTCGTCGTAAGTTCGACGGGTTAGCTAGTACTATAATATAACTACAGAGAACAGACATCCAAGCTAGTGCAACCTTTTTAAAAAGCTGTGTAAACATACATGTTAAAAAACCGTTAAAAATCACCGTAGCACACGACTTTTCCCGCATGAATGTCTGTTGGATATCTGTTCTCTGTGATATAAAATAATATAAAATAATATAATACAATATAATATGATATAATGCAATAATAATAATAATAATAATAATAATAATAATAATAATAATAATAATAATAATATTAATCAATAATAATAATAATAATAATAAAAATAATAATAATAATAATAATAATAATAATAATAATAATAATAATAATAATAATAATAATAATAACAACAACAACAACAACAACAACAACAACAACAACAACAACAACAACAACAACAACAACAACAACAACAACAACAACAACAACAACAACAACAACAACAACAACAACAACAACAACAACAACAACAACAACAACAACAACAACAACAACAACAACAACAACAACAACAACAACAACAACAACAACAACAACAACAACAACAACAACAACAACAACAACAACAACAACAACAACAACAACAACAACAACAACAACAACAACAACAACAACAACAACAACAACAACAACAACAACAACAACAACAACAACAACAACAACAACAACAACAACAACAACAACAACAACAACAACAACAACAACAACAACAACAACAACAACAACAACAACAACAACAACAACAACAACAACAACAACAACAACAACAACAACAACAACAACAACAACAACAACAACAACAACAACAACAACAACAACAACAACAACAACAACAACAACAACAACAACAACAACAACAACAACAACAACAACAACAACAACAACAACAACAACAACAACAACAACAACTTAGTTATCTCATCAATTGACGACCCCATTCTCAAATTCCTTTGGAAATTCCATTTCTTGATTTTTCAATATTTATGTAAAATACTTAGCTTTTAGCTTGAACATTTCAAATAACAACTTATATCAAACAATAGGAGGTCGATTTCTAGACCTGGTTGACCGCCATAGTCAGTTTTCGTTTACGTCGATCCTCGCAAAAATCCACTTTGGGAGGCCCTCTTATATATCAATGGATGTAAGTTTGTTTGTTTGTAACGCCATAACTCTGTCATATAACTTGACGAGAATCGGTACGTGTTTAAGACCTTAGAATCATTATGCATATCTTATATATGGCTATACGTGGGTGGATGAAGCAAGTGCCTTTTAAAAGGGGGTGAACTATTTAAAACGGCATAACTCCGGAACTACTTAACGGATTGCCACCAAACTTGGCAGAAATACTTCTTGCTTTTCTGAGATGTTCATATGGTGTTTTATGGAGGAAGTAGCGTAGTAAGTTTCCTTAACAGGAAGGGTAATGAAAAAAATTGTCCAATTTGACAAGAATCTATACTTTTTTAGGACCATAGAAACATTTTGCACATATTAAATATGATTATATGTGGGTGGATGTAACGAGTGCCTTTAACAAGGGGGTGTAATGTTTGTAACAGCATAACTCTGAAAGTACTGAATGGATTGCTATCGAACTTGGCACATATACTTCTAACTCTTCAGAGATGATCATATGCGTATTTTTATAGGAGAAGGAGCGTAGCAAGTGTAATTAACAAGGTGAATCATGAACTTTTTGAAAACTATACATACTTTTTGCACAACTTGGATATGATTTGAATGATATTCGTGCAGGTGCCTCTAAAAAAGAGAGTGTAATGTTTGTAACGGCACTCCGGAACTAGTGAACGTTTTCGATGATATTATGTTATATTATATTATATTATATTATATTATATTATATTATATTATATTATATTATATTATATTATATTATATTATATTATATTATATTATATTATATTATATTATATTATATTATATTATATTATATTATATTGTATTATATTATATTATATTATATTATATTATATGAAATTGTTCAGCTTTACATTTGAAATAACTTTCCAAAGTCATGATATCTGACGAAACATACTCTACGTTAAATGGATGCGTTAATAAGCAAAACTTTCGGTTCTGTGCCACTGAAAACCCTCAATGAATTCATTTAGGGGTTAGCCAAGTTTTGTGCTAGGCACATAACCATTTTTATTATATTTACGTTTCGTCTTAATTAATTGATGAAGCCTCTATACGACTCAAAAGTTACAGTTTGGTGAGGTGTTTGTGTGGATATGATGATTGGTCCCTATTTTTTTCAGGACGATGATGGAGCAACAAAAATTTTTAATGGCGATCGTTATCGAGCCATGATAAATGAGTTTAAGCATGTATAGCGATATTCTTCTCCATGCACTGATTGGAAGAACATATTTTATTTCCGCGGAATACTAGTAAGTGACTATGCTTACATATCTACCCAAACCTTTTTGTTCGCTTTTCGGTAACAGAGTCATAACAACGCTACTGTAAGTCTACCAGCATCCACTGGCAAATCATTGAAATGATGATTCACTTAATATCACTCCTCTTTAAAAAAACGATTTTCTGCAAGCAATTCAATCGTTTTATTATGTTGTGCCGAACGGAGACAACGAATTGAAAATGAATGTTTTCTGTTCCAAAGACACTTTTGAAGTATTATGTTTTGTAAACCAGAAGTCAAAGGTAAAAACAAATCTATTAAATAGTGCAGTTACTCTTTCAAAAGCCCAACGTTGGTCGCTATTCACTGGGAAATTGAGTTGACCATCTTATTCGGCTGCTGTCGTAGCGTCATTACTTGCACCTCCCGAACCAATGGATGCGACTTTCGCTTCCTAACATCTATGTTTATGTTCGCCAGGAACTTTTTCACCTCACTTGTACCTCCCGGCCAAACTTGTTGTTGTTGCTCAGAGTCGTCCGGAACTGAGCTTTCTATCGATGCTCTGATTGTTGTCTAATAGTGTCAAGATGTTGTAGATGCCAGAACGGGCGTATCCAGCGTCGACAAAGTGCCGCACGATACCCGTTTTTTTTAACGCTTACACTTTTGAGCAAAGTTGCTTCATTGTTTTTGTTATCACGACTAGAGTTCGACTTATAGAGTTCTTAAATTTTGTTTGCTTGAGTCCATGGGTTACTATGATTGTTGCTGCAAGGGCAAAGCTAAACCCATGAAAATCGATAATTTTTATCCGAAGTTTTCGAAGTTTTCAACAAGAGAAAAAGATTCTCGACGGTGTTTTAGATTTTTGCTATCATGGTTCTTAATGTTGAATAGATTGCATATGCGATCTTTGATTCTTTACATCGCAGTTTTAACTGAAACGTTACTAACCATAAAATGTTCAACTGAGAATTCGATCAGTGGCGCGACAAGTTAAGTCCGTATCCGAGCGAGTTGCGCTGCGGTACGATTCGCACGTGCAGATCGCAGCTCAATAATTCACTTCTCCGAGACAAACATTAATTGCACTCTAAGATTTTACCAGAATTGAATCAAACCCCTAAGGTTACTTTTTCAACAATAAAAAAGAAAAAAAATAGCCTCAAGTTTGAAATTTTTTATTTGTATACTTTAGTTTTGGATCTCAAAATACACCCAATCTAACTAATTGTTTATTCAAACCCAAACCTCACACAATCAAATAAAACGATCGATTTTCTATATTTGGAAGTGTGTAAGAAGCATGCCCGTTTTATTCGTACTCACTTCCTCTGTCTTATGTCTGTTATATTATCCACCCTATATTAAAATTTCAAACCGCTATGCAAAATCGTAGAAAACTTCTCAATTGGACTCAAATTATATCAATTTGTAGTTCATATTAGTTGAATTTCATTACACCGGTTTCCAGTTTTCCATTTCGGAAGTACCGGAGATAGTGGTCGAAATCTTTAAAATGTAGCTCACTTCATTTTCTTGAATCGATTTTCACTGCCTTAAATGTACCACTGTATTAGTAATTGTATCATAAATTTAGTGTGCATATTTCCGTCAACTGCTTAAGTGTGATGAAATATTATTGTAATTTAAACGGAAATAAGTTTTTCAAAGCTGCCTCATGAAACATTTTGATGAAAAACGATAAAATGAACTCAAATTGAAATTCTTTTTGTTTCTATTTTTTATTAACTATATTAGGTGCTGCTGTTTCGAGTGCAACTCGTGTTCAACCATTCAACAAGGACAAGTGTTTCACATTGCTTGTATTAGACGACCAAAATACGGACTGGTCAAAATACTTTCGCGGCAAGCGACTTCACGGTGACTATGATGTGCGAGTAGAGCAAGCAGAATTCAGAGAAATATCGCTTACTGCCAACGCTGATGCTGGTACTTTGGTATCCTTCAACAGAGGGAGCTCTAAACAACCGAAATCATTCCGACCAGATTTTATTCTGATCCGCCAAGCTCCGCGAGATGGTACCAAAGATCACCGCTCTACTCTTTTAGGCTTAAAATATGGAGGGGTGCCGAGTATAAATTCACTGCATTCTCTGTATCAATTTCAGGTAAGTGTAATTGGAATCCAACGATTTTTACGCATTACATTTCATAACTACAGTATAACATAATTTGAAATTCTAAAGCAACCGAACAATTGTCCAATTGTTATAGAAGTTTGGCTTTTGCTTGGTAGCCTCAGGTTTTTAAATTACAGCAACGCTGAAATTGCTTTGCTCGTTAGTATTTTAAAATTATCGCTTTTGGAAACAATATTAGGAATTCTTTGTCTTGTAATCAATCAAACGACATTGTATTTTCACTTTTCACTTTTCACGCATACAGGATAAACCATGGGTATTCGCACACTTACTTCAATTGCAACGACGCCTTGGAAAAGAAGCATTTCCGCTTGTAGAACAAACTTTCTTCCCAAATCCTTACGAAATGGTAAGCACAAATACATTTCTACACACACACACACACACACACATATATATATATATATATATATATATATATATATATATATATATATATATATATATATATATATATATATATATATATATATATATATATATATATATATATATATATATATATATATATATATATATATATATATATACATATATATATATATATATATATATATATATATATATATATATATATATATATATATATATATATATATATATATATATATATATATATATATATATATATATATATATATATATATATATATATATATATATATATATATATATATATATATATGTATGTATGCACAAATCATCACTTTTACTTCACCAATATTTATATGTTCTCCTTAGAAAAATATTAGACCCGTGTTATTAGGACGACCATTTTCATGTTACGGTAGATGAAAAAATGGATGTTTTCAATTTTCTTAAAAAGACATATTTTAAAAGTCATAACTCTTGAACCACTTGATCGATTTCGCAAATTTTTAGATATGTTGCCCATAAATGCCTAAAGATTTTAGAAAATATATGCGAATATTATACAGTTGAAGTTTGTGTTTTCATGGTTTGCGACCATGGGCACTATGTCATTTAATTGTTTTGTCAAGCTGAAACATTTTTATATAACGCATAATTTGGCCATATATTTTGGCCTTTCTCATATATAATGGTCATTCAATCACTGTGAACACCGACTTTTGAACCGAGTGTCATATACCATTCTACTTAGTTCGTCGAGTACGCAAAATGTCTGTTTGTGTGTATGTGTGTGTATGTATGTATATAACCATTGTTGCACTCACTTTTCTCAGAGATGGCTGAACCGATTTTCATGAACTTAGATTTAAATGAAATGAAATCTTGTAACCCCACACAAAGTTCCGGAATTACAGGGTGATAAGCGCAAAAAAAATTAAACAAGTGCACTTACTATTCTCAAAAACGGCAGAGCCGAATCTCACAAACTTAGATTCAAATAAAAGGTACAATTGTCTTATATAAAGTTCCTGAATTGTATTTTGATCCGACTTTCAGTTCCGGAGATACAGGGTGATTAGTGAAAAAATTCTTATTTCAAATTACTTTTTCACTTTTCTCGGTTTCTGATTCCGGAAGTAAAATAAAATAATAAAACTACAAGGATCAGCCCCATGGAGTTGTTCGAGCCGTTGATGTAGACCAAGGCAACCAAAATTTCTAATGATCTACAATCAAAAAGTTCAATCAATCCGAACCAACACCGAACATCATTTGTCTTGATTTGCATTGGTTTTATGACCGACGAAATTACACCATTATCCCAAATATATGCAATTATATCTTGCACATACTTGCGATTTCGATAATTAAGCTTCTCTTCGCCATGCTTGTGTTCAAGTTTTTTATGCAAGCAATTTTTTAGCGTTAAGTTTCTCTACCATTCTGCGATTTCGGTTGAAGCGATAAACTATTTCTCATTATCAATCGAGTTCATCTAATATAAATTAGAAATTAATCTTAAGCACTCAAAATTTATCCAGAGGTAGTTATCAATTTCTCATGGGGAAACGACTCAACATGGAATTCCGAGCTTGCATGACACAAGATCAGAGCATACCAATTAAGGGCTGCGGCCAGTGTGTTTTAGGGCGTTTTAAAGGGCTATTTTCACGTTTCAAATCTGATTTTTTCAGAAACGGTGACGAATATAAAAAAAAACCCAACAGACAATCTCTTAGAAATTTAGTTTAGATTATTCTGTGAAAATTTCAGAATGATTGTTTGACTTTAGCATAAAAACATACATGTTGTCGCGATAAAAATTAAGTGAATGTTATTTTTGTAATGGTAAGTACGTTTCTATGGCGGCACCATTTTTTTCTGCTCTTGTGTGCTGGTAACGTAACGAAACATCAGAGAGAAATAAAATCGGCTCATCAAGGCTGCCAAACAAGCGGTAGCTTTATTGGATTTTATATGATGTAGTCAAACTTGTAACCGAAAATATCAAAACTTTCTTGGCCACCCGGCCACATCGAGAGTCATTTTACACATTTACGAGAGAGCATGAAGAGAAATGTAATACGCACAGCGAGTGACACGGTTTTACGCTAACAACTGGCATCAGCCCTTAAAGCTTCAAATCATTTTATGGCACGTTTTTGTCTTGCTGTCTAGCAACAACCTACCTCTGGCATGCTAGGAATAGGACTGAAACGTTAGCTTTAATTTCGCTTCTATTTATAGATTCGCGTGCTTTCGACAGCTTCGCTTTTGCATCGATTGACCAATCAGAGCGATGCTCTCTCTTTGATACATCGCTTATTCCTTCAAAACCGTCGACTATGGCAGGGTAATCCGGTATGCTGGAGATTTTTTGCAGACAAAATAGGACACTGCTAGCTATTAATCAACATTTCAATGATATACAATTCAAAATACATGGCTATGAACATTCAAATCAATACGTAGGAATATTTCCTATCAAATGATGAAATAATATGAATAATTGATACAAAACAGACTGAGTTGTAAGTGTTCAAAACCTGACCACATTTCTACGTGTAGTTTTTCTTGAGTTTCTGATTTGCACCCCTAATAAAGATGTGTTCAGTAGACGGCTTTCCTTGTTCTTGGATTTTGTATGAACGACCGAAGATTGTAGCCGTAGACTCAAAATCCCAGCCACTTTTCTCGAACCAACTTCGATTGTACCGGCTCCCAGATTCCGGTATCGGAAGTACCTCTTTTCGTTTCCTCAGAGATGGCCTAACCGACCTGAGTACTGTTTCACTCTTTAGGTTATACTAGTTTTTTTTTCAAGAGGGGGGGGGGGGTGGCGTTCAAGAGATTGAGGTGGTTCAATTTGAAAGAAAAGTCAAGTTATTTTCATTTTTATATAACAAGTACTCTATAGTTCATGGAACGTAATCACCCTTATTCTGAATAACGACGTTTTGATCTTTCGATCGAATGTGGTTCGATTCAAAATAAACCTCGATTATTTCCCGTTCGGCATCTATTTGAAGGCCAGGTAATTCACTACTAACAAACGAACTGCAACATGATTGTAGTTGGTAAATTCTGCGATTGCAATGAAACTAGAGAACAGTAAATCTGAGGCATGAGCCAATAAATTGCAAATGGATAAATAGTGCACTGTAAGTAATTTCGTTTACTTTCAAACAAGTTTTAATGTATTGCAAATATTGTTCCTCGGCTATAAGATTGTGTGATGATAGATTAGAGTTTTTTTTCATAACTATTTATTGTAATATGAGTTAAAATTAAATTAGTAAGATTTAAATTGGGCGTTCAGCCACAAGTGGTGACTTTTCAGCCCTATAGCGATAGATTAGATAATTTAGTGGTTGGTGCAAAGCAATTTAAAAAATAAGTATCGATATGATTTCACATTAGCTGGAAGTAACCTTCTATTTTGAAGGGTTTTGAAAATCAATTTAACATTTTGGTGATAAATACATACACAAACAGTATGTGTGCCACTCGTTCTGGTCAGATTTCAATGCTTAGGGCGAATACTTGCAAACTTTGAAAACCTTATTTTAATTTCGGGATTCTCATTTTCGGAAAACTGCACATGCCTCTTGTAAGTTTCACAATACTAATCTTTGTTGTACAAGAACCTTACCATTTTTTTAAATAACATAGTCCTGTTTCCCTGGACAGGAACAACTTATTTCGTCACTGGTATAGAAATCATGTAGCAGTGTTAAAGTTTGTGCTGGTAAAGACGCCTTGTTTAATTTTCTTCCTGTGTTTTGGCCCGCTATATTAGCTAACATCGAATTCCTCCATTATTCGATATGCTGACCAGCTTCTTAGTAAGGTCGAGAGTACGATACTTCTCATTATTTTTTTGGCATTAAAAATGCCTTACTCTTCACTATACGGGGCCGGGTGTCAATTAAAAGTTTCAAAAATAGCCGCGTAACCTTTTTGTGTCATAATTTTGAACGTTTATAACTCAGTCATTTGTTGATGGATTAACATAATTTAACAACCAATCGATTCGAAAACTATTTAAACATATATGACAACGTTGTTGCATAATATTGATAAAAATGGTTAGAATCGACCTATGTTTTCATCCACCAATCCCAGTTGTACAAAATGACGTCAACTTCTTGTTCGGCATAGGAGGCTTTGCGTCATGCATGAAAAACACCGCATCGTTATGCGTAGTATAAAGAGAAATCTATAAATATATGCTGCACAATATTTCTTTGCCTAGTTGATGTTTGACTGTGAATGAAACAAGTAGCTCGTCCAGTGAGCTGATGACTGGATTGTATACGCATTCACTTGCTGGATTGTCGCTTTTGCATTATGTGTTGGTGAAATTTCCTGTGTTCTGCGCAACACCGTTTTCGCTTGAGTATCTTATATATCATCTAGCTATTGAAGAACGGAATTAGCGTGGTTACCGATTCTTTTGAAATATTCCATGTATTTAGCAAATTTTTGGTCGATTTTGCCATTAAAAATGCCTTACACTTCGCTTCCCGAGGCTGGGTTTCAATTTAAAACATGCAAAACTAATCGCGTAACATTTTTCTGTCATAATTTTGAACGCTTATAACTCAGTCATTTGTTGATGGATTTATATAATTCAACAACCAATCGATTCGGAAGTATTTAACTTAAACTTATGAGATAACGTCATTTGAATATTTCAATTACATACCATTGAAACATTGGTTTGAATTGAGTATTTCATTTTGGTTCTCTGGTAACTATCAGGCCAATTTAGAATTATCGGCAATAGATTTTTTCTGATCTAATTTGCAGCGCTTGTTCCTCGATAATTTGTTAATGGATTTTTCTAATTTAAATGATCCCAAAGCTTCAATATTGTAAGCTTAAAAATGTTTTAATTTGTCAACGGATTGGTTTGCATACTTAAATCTTCATTCCCATACGAACAAAACGTGACAATGTGACTGAACAAGTTGCTGTCCCACCAGGAATTAAACGCTTCAAAAGATTCAAAAAATTAATTCTGAAACTTATCTAAAAGCGGCCTCCTCGGTTTAGTAGTATAAATGAGTTCCACAGGCTCACGTATACAGTACAATTAGATGCAATATCATATAGTATCAAAGATAAACTCAAGGTAAGTTTACCTGCGATTTTACATGTATCGTTTAAATAGAATTTGGTTAACCGCCAGTTTCAGTTTAATTATTATTTGCTTCAAAACAATAAGCGTCTGATGACTACAAGCGTTGTAACTATGACAATGTTCATTCATGTGTTAATAACATCAAGTTACAATATGAATAAAATTTCGGGATTTTGTTGCGTATCCATTCCGTATATTCCTAAAATTCCAAAGCGAAAATCAATGTAAATAACTGAATATTTTATGCGGACTGTTTCACATGTTTTCTTCCTCGTATTGTTGCCATATTATTTACCGACACTTTCCGAAGACTATCGTCGATTTTGAAGAAGGATTAATAAAATTACACTATTACTGAGTTTACTGGTACAACATTTTTCGTTAAAATAAATAAAATATTCTCTTGGATCGATTAACTGTTCATAAAATTAATAAGTTTGTACGTTACTCGAAAATTATTATCGTAAAATAAAATAGTTTCATTTGTTCAGGTTTAAATCTTTAGGTTGTTTGTATCTAAAATTGAGCTTTTAAGTAACTTTGAATTCATCATAATTGACTTCTAGTTAAAGGACGTTATTCAAAAACTTAACAATTTAAAAATTTGTGGAAAAGGATCAAAATTGAATCAATTATCAAGAAAGAATCTAATTGTCAATTTTATCATTCGCTAACAATCTATGCGCTTAAACTAGAGCAAGTTTGTAATTAGTCAATTGAATAAGTTTTTAGTTTAGTGTATCATCATCATTATCATCTTTATTTTTGTATTTATTATGAAGATACTAGAAACGTTCCATTTTTAATGTTATTGTGCTCGGTCGTGTCTTGAATACAACCCTCTAATTTTTTTTTAGGAGCAAGCCCGCTGGAGCTGAGATTTTTATTCTCCTTCTCCAGGAGGCATAAAACCTCATCTTTTGTATCAACAGATAACATTTGTCCAAATGATACATTCCGAAATCTTAGATTACCCTTATTTAAACTACAAAGCTAACTAACAACTATTGATATCGTCTAATTATCTTAATAAAACTAGCGGGAAAAGATTCGAAGAAAACGGGTTTTAATGGAGTTACGAGATAAATTGAAATCAAATTCATCAGAGCAAGTATTGAATATGCGAAACATACTCGAAAACGGTTCATTAAAGCCATAGTTAATTCTTGCACGAGGAATTCTGAGAAAGGGATTAAACCGCAAATTACGCTGATGAATGTCAAAACTTAGCTGTTGTAGGAGATCTGAACAATCAATTCGAGATTGGAAGAGGTCCGCGACGAAAACAGCTTTCAGTGTATCACGGCGGACAGTTAGCAAATCGAGGGATTAAACCGCAAATTACGCTGATGAATGTCAAAACTTAGCTGTTGTAGGAGATCTGAACAATCAATTCGAGATTGGATGAGGTCCGCGACGAAAACAGCTTTCAGTGTATCACGGCGGACAGTTAGCAAATCGAGGTGTACGATTTTCGTAGCCTGGAAGAATCACAATGGATCTCTCCAGGGCAGGCGACGCAAAGCAAAACGAATTAACTTGCGCTGGACAGCTTCAATGCGCAGCTTATCAGTTTGGTAATATGGTGCCCAAACAACAACAGCATACCCCAGTGTAGAGCGAACTAGAGCGCAATATAACGATTTCAAGCAGTATATGTTATTGAAATTTTTTGAGATGCGAAAGATGAAACCTAGCATCTTTATTACCTCTATGTGATCTTTGAAACTAAGTTCTGAATCCAATAACTCTCCTAGATCCTTAATTGATGTCTCCCGTTTTAGTACAGCTTGCGAAATAGTGTAATCATACATGGTCGTGGTTCGTTTACGAGAGAAGGAGATAACGGAGCATTTAGAGGCATTCATAACTATTCTGTTGACGTTGCACCAGTTAGAAAATACATCCAACTGTGACTGCAAGAAATTTGAGTCTTTCAGATCTTTGATGAGATAAAACAGCTTAAAATTGTCGACGAATGATAGCTTCATACATTGCAATGCGAAATTCAGATCATTTAGATATAACAGAAATATGAATGGTTCTAGATTGCTTCCCTGAGGAACGTCAGAGCTCACGATGAATGATGGAGTAACGCAGTCGCCAATTTTCACGGTTGTACTACGATCAGTCAGATATGATTCAATCCAATCCATCATTCCATATGTCAAACCTTTAGTTTGAGATAGATCTACAATCTCTGTTCAATACACTGACTCAAAGGATGAGATGGCAATCGGAGCATTTGTTTAGTTTTTGCGTAACAAAAGCTTTGGACATATCCACAATAATTCTTGATGATATTTCTTCTTCGGGACGAAGTTAATGTGTTGGATATGAATTTGTCGTAAATCGTAATGGAAAGAAACATTTACGTTTGGCAACTCTGCTGTCCGAAAACATAAATTTAAAAAAAAAATTTCAGGCGAGGCGAAGTTCGACGGGTCAGCTAGTAATGAGATTAATAAAAAGTAAACGGTGTGGTCTTACTTTCCATTACAACGCTATTAAATTTTATATGTGTACAAAAAGTACATAAGTCTATATATAAGTTAACAGCAAGCGTTTCCCAAGAACGTCACCAGTAGCAGACGATCGAGATTCCCACAGAACGAATACCGCAGCATCAACAATCGCCGCCCCAGCGTAAGTCACGTACAAGGTAAACAAATCTTGTATCGCGTTACCGGCGCTAGGGAATAGCAAATCGACAGGGTTCTCACGATCGGCAGCTAGCTAGGTTAGGCTTAGAGTAAAGTTAGAACGAAAATAAAGTTTAGTTTTAGTTTAACCTCAGTAGTGAAGAGTTCTCTCTCTTTTTAAAAACCCCTTTACGAGGGTAGATATTTTAAATGGCGCAGTCGTTCGGATTGTAGTGCGGTTTTTCTATATGATTTCTTTCGGCATGAAGAGCCATCTCCAAATGTACATCGGTGATTAGTGAAGATGCACCGGACCCACCTAGTTATCAGCGAATTAGGGAAGCTGCACCGGACCCACCTAGTTATCAGCGAATTAGGGAAGCTGCACCGGACCCACCTAGTTATCAGCGAGAGAATATCGCAACCTAAGTAATCGTAAGTAATTTTAATCTTTTTAATTAACCACTATTGCATAAGTTTAACGCTATTTATCATTTCTTACCTATTGCTTAAAAGTGAATAAAAGTACATTATAGTGAAGTGAAATTAATTTTAGCAAAGTTAAACAAATCAGTGAGTGGAAAATGGAACAGCACATCGCTGCTCTCAATCAGCAGATCGCCTCACAGGAGGACGAAATCCAGCAACTAAGAATTGAGCTTTTAGGTGCGTCAGAAGCTGCCCAAGCGGCTCAAGTAGCAACTGCTGAGGCTAGAGCAAATATGCTATCCGAGTTGCAGGGGATCCCGAGAGTATTCTAAAATCTCTCCAGACTCCCCAGATCATTAGAGACCTTCCCAGTTTTGATGGAAATCCTATAAAATTACATTCTTTTATTAGCGCCATTGGGAGTTTAATGCCAACTATCAATAGAGCTGTTGGAACAGATTGTCACCAAGGGAGAAGCGGACAATATTCTCGAATTGTACAGTACAAATTTTAATTGGACCGACATAATAAAAAAATTTAATTACTCATTATAGCGACCGACGGGACACGTGACCTCTTCGCTATTCACCAAGTGAGCACTGTAGAAGAATTCTACAGCAAAATCTCTCATGTGGTGTCTCTGTTAGTGAATTTGCTAAACATCATCATTACCAAAGTGCCCCTCAACCCTCGCAGAAGGGAAATGGAAGCTCCTCTCCTCCTAGAAAAAGAGTGACAACGAGATCCACTTCAAAAAATGCATTATTTAAAAAATCGGCTAATTCGGCCACGTAAAGCTTGTACGCAAATAGGTCTGAATAAAAATACCTTTTAAATAAAAAAAAATCATCATTACCAGCCAAGAACTATCCAACAAGTGTTCATTAATTAATGCGCCCGTCTTGCTAGTAAAAACTTGTCGACACCACCCTCCACTTATAATCAATATTTGTGAGAGTGATCCAGTTGTCTTTGAAGCAGTTGCCGAGGAAAATTATTACGATTTCAAGAAGGGTGATTACGCCGCTATGAATGATTTTTTTCTGAGCCTGAATTGGAACTATTTACTTTCTGATAATGCTGCTCGATTATGGACGAATATTGTGTCATATGCTATTGACCAATTTATACCTAAAAATATATATCGTAAATCTGTTCACCCTCCTTGGTCGAATCCCACTTTGAAACGTTACAAAACTGCCAAACGATCAGCACTGAAAAAAATTCGCTAAACGACCTTCATTACTTCTTAGATCACATTATGTTCATCTCAATAATCGCTACAAACGCCTGAACAAATCGCTTTGTTGCGCGTTTCAACGTCGCATCCAAAAGAATCTTAAACTCAACCCTAAGCACTTTTGGAACTACGTGAACGTACAGAGGAAAGAATCTGGATTACCGACCTCAATGAGACTCGACGGCATTGAAGCATCTACCACGCTTGGAATTTGCGATTTGTTTCGCAAACATTTTAGTAGTGTTTTCTCTGAAGAACATCTAACTGATCAAGGAATATCTCTTGCGGCGAATAATGTCCCTCTTCGTTCTCCAATTGGATGTCATCCTATTATCTCAACTGCTACTGTGAGCTCATCATGTGCCAGGTTGAAACGGTCATCTAGTGCTGGATCCGATGGAATCCCATCTGTGGTAATAAAAAACTGCCCTGACAGCCTATTAGTTCAACTATCTATTATATTCAACTGCTCCTTACGTTCAGGAACTTTTCCTGAAACATGGAAGAAATCCTATGTGTTTCCTGTTTATAAAAAAGGAAACAAGTGTACAGTATCCAACTACCGCGGAATAGCACAAAGCTGCTATTATCTAAGTTGTTTGAAATTATAGCTCTGGATTTTATAACACATAATTGCTCTAACTACATATCTGAGACTCAACATGGTTTCATGCCCAATCGTTCGACGGCTACAATTCTAGTATCCTATACTTCCTTTATCATACGTTCGTTGCAATCACGACTACAGGTAGATTCTATCTACACCGATTTCTCCGCTGCGTTCGACAAGATCAATCATCAAGTAACAATCTCAAAGCTAAATAGACTAGGATTTAACGGGTCATTTCTGAATTGGCTTCACTCATATCTTACTGGTCGCGAAATGATAGTGAAAATAGGAGACTGTACAACCTTACCATTCGCCGTTACCTCTGGAGTTCCTCAAGGAAGTCACCTTGGACCGTTTATATTTTTACTTTATCTCAACGAACGAAATTTTTCGATCAAGTGCATGAAACTATCGTTCGCCGAGTACTTCAAATTATTTCATGTCATCAAATCCACAGCTGACGCAGAGTTCCTACAAGAGCAGTTGAATAATTTGACTAACTGGTGTAATATCAACAGAAAGGTTTTGAACGCCTCCAAATGCTCCGTCATCTCTTTTAGTCGCAAACAGTCTATTGTCAGTTTCGACTATAATATTTCACAAATTGTTCTGGAACGTACATCGTCTGTGAAGGACCTTGGTGTCCTCCTGGACTCTAAGTTAAATTTCAAGGAACACTTCGAGTTTACTATCTCCAAAGCCTCCAAGCTGCTAGGATTCATTTTCCGCGTTACTAAAGAATTCGATGATGTACATTGCTTGAAAGCATTATATTGTGCCTTAGTTCGCTCTACGCTCGAATACGCGTCGGTTGTCTGGTCACCGTACTACTAAAACGATATCCAACGCATGGAAGCAATTCAACGGAAATTTGTTCGATTTGCTCTGCGTCGGCTTCCTTGGAGAAACCCTTGGACCCTCCCAAGTTACCATGTCAGATGCAAACTGATTGACCTCGATTTGTTATCTGTCCATCGCGACGTCAGGAAGGCTACGTTTGTGGCTGATCTCCTCCAATCAAGAATAGACTGCTCCGAGCTCCTACAGCTTTTACAAATAGATGTCCATCGCCGTAATCTTAGAAACTATTCTTTTCTTAGGACCCCTTATACTAGAACTAATTATGGGTATAATGAGCCTTTTGCCAGCATGTGCCGAATATTCAACAACTGTTCCAATTCATTCAATTTTAATCTATCACGAAACGTTATCAAGAAATTGTTCCTAGGGTTTAATTAGTTTTAGTTAGTTTAGAAATGCTTTGTTTAAGCGAAATATATCATTTGGATGATTGTAATCTGTTGATGCTAATGATGAGGAGGTTTTATTCCTGTTGGAGAGCAGAGATGGCATTTCACCAGAGTGATACACGCTGGAGTCAGATTCTTGTCCACACCGAGGATACAAAAAACGAAGCACCGCACAAAGAGGAAAGCGCACTTCTTCTCAGTGTCGAATAGACAGCATTTGTGTGTTTGCTTGTGGTTAAAGCAGCTGGCGCGAGTGAAACACATTCTCTTCGCATGAATCGCTGACACGCGCTCTCGTGTAAATACACCCAAGTGACCACTGGCGCGTGATGGTGAGCGAACACTTCTGTGAACTTCAATTAATAGAGAGTAGATCTGGCCTTGCTATGAAAAATTTGCAATGAAAACCGAAAATTTTACGATAAATTGTTTTATTTTGCTGATTTTGTGTGTCCACGCTTCTTCTACGCAAACCACATAGCAGAGTGCTCACCGGCGTGTACACCTCTGTGAAAGTATCTGCATCCACCTCAGAGAATTTATTAGCTAATGCTCTAGCAATTAGCTAATTAGCTAAACAAACGCACTCATGATGCGTGCACACTTTAAACAACAATGGTGTATATATGTGAAAGAGAAGAGCTCTCGCTGAAGTAGTCAGTGCGAGGGGAGAAATTTTGCTTGCTCCTCGTCACACAGAGGAGATAGGCATCTCTGTTGGAGAGCAAGTTTGACAGAAACTAACTCCACCGGGCTTTTCCCTGCTCCTAATAAACAAATAAACAAATCAGTGAAGCGCACACAGCTGTGAAAGCAGCGAAAAACAATTTTTATCAGCAGCTAGGACTAAAAGTATTTTTGGGAGGATTGAAGGATCCGTTAGGATAAATAATCCGGGCTCATGCCCCAACAAATTTAAAGGATGCCCTTCTATTATGCATGTCCCGGGTTGGCGGTTCAATGCATAGGACGCTGGTCTTACAAGCCAGCTGTCGTATGTTCGAGCCTCGACCTGGAAGGATTCTTAGTGTCAGTAGGATCCATTGTACTAGCCATGCAATGATTCTGTACGCTAAGAATCGGCTGCGAAGTCTGTTGAAACAGAAAGGCCAAATTCCACGGAAGGAATGTAATGCCAAGACTTTGCTTTTCTATTATGCATCGAAGAAAGCAGTTATTCTCACACGTGAAATAAACCATTTGGCACACCTCCACCAATTCCACAAAAACCAAAATCATCTCCACAATGGCCCAATGAACCGTTTAACAATAGACCACAATTTCTACCGTTTTCACAAAAACCCATTTAATTTCCACCACAACGACCAATTCAATTCACACAACAAAGACCTTTTCCCTTCCAACAACCACGATACCAATTCCCGCAACAACGACCATTTCCCTTTTCACCGCAAGGACAATTTCAAAATCCGTAACAGCGACCATTTCCGTTTCCTCAAAGAGTGATTCGAAACCCACAACCAAAGCCAACTCTAGTTGAAGTGGATAACTCCATTAGAAGTAGGCAGATAAATTATATGAACCGTCCACATTTTCAAATAGAGGAATTTCCAACAAATTGTAATGATTCCTATTCCTATGATTCCAATGAATATTATTATTACGATAATTATAATCAACAATATCAAACTGTGTATGAAAACACTAACAAACCTCCAACAGTCGAAGCAAAACCCCAAAATTTAGAATTCAATCAAGAAACCAATAGCAAGGAAGCCGAAATTGATGATCTAAATTTTCATCAAATGTTGGCAGACTTTCATCCGACGTAAATAATTTCATCCCCTACATCAAAATAAACACTTCCAAAGGCTTACTAAAATTTCTCATAGACACAGGTGCCAACAAAAATTACATTAGTACCAAGCACGTAAATCTTGAAAAAATGACGTAAATGAAAAAAATGGTTGTCATCAAATAAATCGATTCGTTGAATTTAACCCCTTTATTCAGATTCCTGGCACACACAAATTGAAATTTTATATCTTGGAGGCGTTACAATTGCTGAAAGTCATTATTCTTACTGCTAGTAACGAACTTCAATTTGCTTCTAGAAAAATTCAAATGCAGCGAAAACATCCCCATTCTCAACGAGTACAATTAATCTCTAACGAGACGAAATTCGTAAGCTTTTCTGTTAATATCGATTACGGCGATTTCCTAGTATCAGAAGATACTTTCATTTGCAACTCAGGCTTGTATAGCGCAGTGAATAGTCGAGCTTGTTTAGCCATAACTAATAGTTCGAACGAGTTATCGCGAATCGATATTAGTCAACCCATGGAATTTGAATTAAATATTTTTTTTAAATTTTTCTTCTAAATCGCTGTTTTCTTCATTCGACTTCGCGAAATCGACTCTCTCACTGAAAACTTTGAGCACTCGAAAAAAAACAAATACAAGTAGTACACCGGACGGCGTAGCCCGGAAGGATGGAAGATACAAAAAACTTCGTTTGACATACACAATTAGAGTGCAGCATTCGAAACTCACTTCACTGTTCCACGTAAAAACATTATTACGCACAATCGCTTAAAATGCGCACGAATTCTGAATAAATACACTTTCCACTAAGAGTTTACGGAAACTTGAATATGGATATATCAAAGCAAATGCGGAAGTTTCAACAAGACTATCCTTTTTAGCTTTTTAATGGATTGTTTTGCTTTGACACTTGTCATGAGTTTTCGGCTAATAAACTTGTTAGTAAAACCAATATCATTTTTGTTTTTTTTTTGTGCTGTCTTTCAGCAATGATGGTGATAGATGAACAAAGCCAAATTTTCTGATTTTAATTCCAAAATTAGTTGTCAATGAGAATTTCGCTTTGGATTGAAATATTGCTGGTTTGTGTTCAGGATATTCGCAAACTAAACACATTCTCCTAAAATAAGAGTTTTTTTTTCAGCAAAGTAAATTCTGAATTTCAACTAGTTTAATAGTAATTCTGGAATTTTGTTGTTTTAATCAACTAATTCAAAAACAGTAATACGAATTAGGCGCAGAGCTAATTTCGGTCGTTCCGTATAAATACGCAGTTGGTAACCCAAAAATGCAATGTTGCTTCCTGCAATAAAACCGTCGCCTGAGCAAAAGAAAGACAAACAATCATCAAGAGTTTCTCTCTTTAATAATCATTGAAACCAAACATTTTAGAAAACTATAATTTTGAATTATTTGTGGTTAATTCATGCTGCTGAAAATTTTATCATAAATTACTGATCATATTCCTATAGCATAGACAAAAACTATGATGTTAGGTTAAGTATACGACCATATATTGACGATTAACTTCTACACATTCTTGTGCAGGTTAAATATGGAAAAGACGCTCCATAGTAAAGTAAGTCATATACCCGACAAAATTGTTTTAAGATGAATTGGTCTCTCCATTCATGCAAAATAAATGGTTTGTCATATTGAAGTTGTATGCAAAGTTTCATCTAAATGAAATCAAGTCGATCCTGATTTTTCCACCTATTCTGTTGGTCCGTCTTTCTCTTTTGATTAATCGTCTATTTACAATTTTTAGTCACATGAAACACATGATTATAACGCCGAACTGTTAGTCTGAATCTTATTTTCATTATTACACCCATATTGATTTTGAAGAATAGCTAAACAGTTTCAATGATTTATATTTTCAGTTTTATTTGGTTCATTATACATTAGCATGACTTCTTATTTCCAAATAATAATTTGTACTATTTATACCATTTCTTAGAGTACACATTAGACACAATTTTATATGTTACTCAATTCAATTAAAATACGTAATAACGATTGCCAAATAAATAGTATATTTATCTAATAATAAATAGTATTAGCATTATTACACAGAGTAGTAGTCAGTGTTTCGATATAAACTAACGATTAGGAGTGATTTAATGAAATGAATAATTACAACATAGAATGACACTGGTTTTTTTAAAATTAGTTTGCTTCGGACATATTCATTTTACATGTTTGATATAATGGTGACTGACGCCAGTGACATTTGACAGGGGTGTCGTCCAATAAATGTCCACGCATTGGTACACAAGAGCCGTAGTCTGATTCACATCTATCTGAAGGTATCCAGTTACATACTCCAAAAGATGAATTGCAATACCCTGTGTAGCATGGTTTAATCTTGCATGAGCATCCCTTACGATAAATTCCAGCCAACCCTCGTTTCTCCACAATAGTAAGTTCCGAATACTTGCGAACGTAATTACACAAACCCACGTGTGTATCTTGCGCCGCGATAGCGTACAGTTGGTTCACTTCCAACTGAAGCCCGCACATCGAATCAAAAGGAGGTGTCACAAGCTTACCATGTTTCAGCAACTTTTTAGCCCGGGGACTTATCTGGGAATAGAAATAAAAAAAAACGTTAGTAACAAACAAATGAAATCTGGAATTAGCACCTATCGAGTTTTTATTACGTAAAATATAGCGTGAAGCGCTTTTTAACAGTTGTGTTCTGCGTAAAGGAATGAAACTCTGAACAAGTGAGCACGTTGTCTTGCGCAGTGAAAATTCTAGAATTTCGCGATAATGAAAGAATGTTTACCGTACTTGGATAACTACATGTTGTAACAAAGCGAGGCTTTCGCTTATAGGTCAGTTAAAAGAAATTTTTTTAGACCACAAACGAAAACCAACTGACAATTTAGCATTGCTGTCAATCGACGTGTCAATATATATATATATATATATATATATATATATATATATATATATATATATATATATATATATATATATATAACATCAAGCTGTTGCTGAGGCGAGCTTGATTTAGAAAGACGCACACGTCTTGCAGCGATTTTTTCAAGGAATAGGATATGTGGATAAGGTAATATGATATGTGATATGTTGCGAAAGATTACAAAGCCAATAATGCTGCCTGAAATGTGTAAATTATGCAAAGAAAATATGGAAAAAAATGATCTAGACGGATGATTTGCGAAGGTTAGAGATAGCCCAGTACCAATATTCATCTCATTAGTAGAATCGCCATTTTCTTTTGCGATTACTCGACTTTCAATCTACGCATTGTTATAAAAGCGGATACAATATTTCAGCTGCGTCTCTGATACCGCAGATCCCCTTATTATCAATCGAACAGCAGATTTCACTCTAACTAATACTTTTCGTGTATGAAATGACTACTGGAGTCGTTATCCTCTGTGGGAATTTGTACCTATGTTTACAGACAGTATCAGTATGTCTCACCGAAAAGAATCAACAAATCGATAAAATCTAACAAAGTTGCGGTGATTATATATGAAATTTGAAAGTATCAGTAAATACTGGTAGTGTAACTTTGATGTAGTATTGCATTCCAACTGGTTTCGGTCTTCCTCATATGGGAAGGCTATGCACCCGAAGAGTGCAATTGTCGTACTTAGCGATTGCCTGTGGTGTTCTTTGCTGTATCTAGCAAACGTCTCCATATAGCTCGATCTATGACCGCTGTTCGCCAGCCACTAAAGGCCCAGATACTTCGTAAATCCCTATCTACTTGATAGATACACCTCGCTCGCTTTGCTTCCCTTTTTCTTGTGCCTACCGGATCAGATTTAAGAACCAGTTTCACAGGATTTTCGTCCGACATCCTAATGACATGCCCAACACATCATAGTCATCTAATTTTAGCGGTCCGTACGATAGGTTTCCAAGCAGCCGTTGCATTTTGTGGCTCATACACCGTCTCCACGTTCCGTCTTCCATCTGCACTCTGCCACAAATGGTGCGCAGCACCTATCTTTCGAAAACGCTAAGGGTTTTCACTCCGCTGATTTGTTACCATCCCATCCAATATACCATTCGAATCAGTTCGTCGAGTTCGCAAAATGTCTGTGCACTCACTTTTCCCGAGTTGCCCGAACCGATTTTCATTAAATTAAACGCTATTCGCACTATTCCGGGATGACCGGGACGGGACCATTAGGGACTATCTGGGACGTTTTTTTTCCTCGTCGGCGATGACTGAGCTGCCGGCGCGTGTATGTATGGGAATCCCGGATCCGGGATAAAATCCATTCGGGTGCCGCCGATATTCCTCGTCGAGTTTTTCGCACCATCGACGCCGGGAAATCAAACCTCATGAAAACAAACTTCATATCAAAATTTTGTTATGAAACTCGGAATGATTAATTTGTTTCCAAAAAGTTGTTGGAAGTTTGAAGTTGTATCTAATTTAAAATATTTAATACAATCAATACAGCATGTGTTGTTATATCTATGGAAATATAAGTAAAGAGGTTAAACCGGGTAATTTATAGTCGAATTCATATTTTTGGTTTACGCCTGCGAAACGATACTTCAACAACCACAGCAAAATCAACTATACAGGAATACATTCAGATATATTCATACCAAATGTAACGTTGATGTTTTCCAAATAAAAGGCGTAGTCCGTTCATATTTTTTTGGGATGTCAATTATCTATCAGCCGGTGGATAAAAAAAAACTCAATTTCTAATTATTAAATGAATATTTCTCAGATCAAGTAAACATTCAAAATAGATCTTGTTTTTCAATGCCCATTATTCTGTTAAGCAATCTATCACATCTCTCGAGGCAGAAAGTTTAAAGTGATCTGAGTTACGAGTTTAGAATAAAGTACATTTCTCAAGTAGTGCTTTTTCTAACCATGATTGCTTTTCATGGGAGAAAACTTATTACTCGTGATTTGAATACTTTTGATAAAAGTAAATAAATACCAAAAAGGAATAATGTACTTGGACGTGCATGCAGGAGGTCTTGGGATCCGTGTCGTGCTGCCCATATTTAATACTCTCCTGTTGAAATTGTCGCAATCAGATATCAGGAATCAGAACTAATTGGCTGAAGTGCACGTTCACCTAGTTATTTGGAGATTTGTGCCTTGCCGTGGCTTCTAATCATTTTTCTGACAAAAGGAACATGGAAGGGAATTGTGAAGTGGGTGAGGTGAGAAAACAGCACAAAACATGAAGAACCTGGTGTTATTCCACGTAGTGGCGCAATGATGCCATGAATTCTCATATTATTAATTTTATTCTATATATTACAGCAGAAATTCCCCAAAATGCAACAACTTAAAAAAGTTTAGAAAATAGTTTTGAAGATTCCTACTGCACATTTAAATTTGAGTAAGTGAAAATCTATTCAATCGTATGTGAGAAAGTGAAGTGAGCCCCATTTTATCACATTTGATTACTATTGTCGGTACTTCCGGAATCGAAAGCTGGATATCGGCACAGTGACATTCCCTCCATTCAACCATATATTAATATCATAGAGACATCCAAGTAGAGATCTCAATGTGTGTAACAAATTTAACGGTTGATTCAAAAAGCAATCACCAAGTAGCAATTCTCCTGTAGAGGCGCTTCGAGCAGCCCAGCAGCCGTTTATGGGCTCTTGCGTTCGAGATTCTATACAATGGTTATTAATACGTACGAAGTCGAACGCAACGGTGATTTTTAACGAATTTTCACTTGTATGCTTTACACAGCTTTTTTGAAATAGTTTGTACTAGCTTGTATGTTTGTTCTCTGTGTTAATATTACCTACAAAAAATGTACCGGTAGCCGGACTTGGATAAAATTCAGCATATCATTTATGGGACTATCAATGGTTTATTTGGTTACAGACTCTCATGGTCTGCAAATTAGATAAATTCACTAGCCTATATAAAAAGGGTAGCTCATGAACAAAGTATTCTTGATATAAACATTTTAATACTAAACAATCTACCTCTGGAACCAGGGGTTTGATACGAATGAAAATTGGGATATTCTCATGGCATCTTAAGATCTTCCATCTGTGATCCCTGAAAGTGAGATTTTTGTCGTTAAACGTTAAAGCTAAATATTTTGCTTGGTCAGACCATGCCAATCCCAAACCATTCGATTTTATAACGTGTTATTTTTTTTTGTTTTAGGTAAGACGCTCTTGGCTAATAGAGAACTATAATTAATTGTGGTTTTGCTTCATTTTGTGCAATTTGCTATTTTGTCTAATAACCACTGAAAATATTCATACTTTTTGGTAGGCGACTACAGATCACTCGAATATTTCAACCTTGTAACACTTGTATCGACACAGAATAAAATTTATGACAATCAACAGGTAGATTTGGGAGATCAGAAGTGAATATATTATACGAGATTGGAGTTACGGTCGAACCTTAAGGAACACCTGCTCGCACGGGTAGAAATTGAGATTTACAATTCTAACCTGGAGAGTTCGATTAGTTAAATAATTTTGAATCATTTTGGTCAAATAAAGGGGAAACTGGAAATGGGACATTTTTGTTATTAGGCCTTTGTGCCAAACACTGTTGAATGCTTTTTCTATGCCTAGAACTTCAAAACTCCAAAATAAAGAACTTCCAAAAGCTTTCTCATGATTGACTAAATGTCATCAAAATTCGTCTCAGTAATGTCAGGGGCTGGGGTCCACTAGGAGATTGATAGTACCTATTAGCTTGCTCCGGACAATACCAGCCTAGATGCTGTGTGGAATCCGGCGGAAAAAAATGAACCAAGAATAGATCCATTGGGTTCCTGCTTCCATGTCGTAAAAGGCGACAATTGCAGGAGTTTCTTTTTCCTTTCAGTTATCAGATATTTTCAATGTTTCACTTCTGATTACTCTATTTCACTAAATTATCTCTTTATTCAACCTATCAATTTCCGTCTAGCTTCGGAGAAAAGTTTTATTAGGAATGATTTCTTCTTCCATGTTATTGATTGTCTTTCAGGATTATAAAATGAATGATAAAAATCAACCATTTCGCAAATCCGTTTATATTACAAAGTTAATAACAGAGATAACATATATCGGTATATTGAATTCATAGTAAAAAACACTTGATATTAATATTTCAAACAGTAAATTATTATTTTCCTGGGTAGTCGGCTGTCCAGATCAACCAATATAACCAGTTGAGCCTAGTTTCATTTATAAAAAATAGGGAAATTTTTATTATTTACGCGATAGTATTGCAAATTTTTCTTCAGAGCTGTGAATCAAGACTTCCCGGAACTTCAATATAGGATATTGTTGAATCGTTCACTCGGGAAGTCAGTGAGTTTAGTGGTGCATCCGAGCATCTTGAAACCGGAACATACTGAAATTTTTACTAACAAATATCCTTATCCCGTGACACTTGTGGAGTGCGCAGTAGTATATACGGCCTCTAGTAACAACAAGTGTTGGACTAACATCCCTTCCCATTCTTTAGACGATCTACGTTTGGGCCTGGCCGGCGCCGGTACTGATCAATGATTTCTGGGATTACCAGAAGATGTACATTGAAGGATGATTTACCAGTCCCAGGTCGGATCATCTAAAAACTCCCTGTACAATTTCAGCTAATTCCGATCAGTAACGGAATAGCAACCAGGGGTGGTCGCTCAAGTTCAAGCTCAAGCTCAAAATTCGTCTAAGTAATGTCATCTTGTAACAATACTTGAGTTGAAATATGTTTATATATCTGTGAGATATCATTTTCAAAATTTCACGGAAGAGAAACACGTTGGTTTTTCTTACGGAAGAGAAACACTTTGGACTATTTAGAGATAAGACTGAAAAATTGCCAGCATAAAGTTGGTTATGAAGTATTTTTTCATTCCGGTTATTTTGTCCACAATTCCACATGCTTTGCATTTAGGTCCCCTCTAACGAAAATTTAGATCAATATCTTGTGAGTCGTCTTCAAAGACATTAATTTGTTCACCAGCGCATTAAAGAAACAAGTATGCTGTTGCACACTTTTTCAGTTTGTCACAGCCGTTGGCATTGTGTTCTAAATTAACTTGCCTCTCTTTAAGTCTGACGATTGCGGATAATTTTGGGCATGCGATACAAAACATACCTCACATTCCTGTATGATTATGCAACAAAGATTATTGAAGTGGATGAAGTTCAGCCTGTGTGACCCGAGATGCCTTTGCCTTTAATTGAATTTTCATTCTATTTGAACTTAAATTTTACTGCGATTAAAGTTATCACTGACGCATTTAACACTTTTCACTTGTTTATTTTATAAAAAGCTCTTCATACAGTTGAGGCGGATGGATAAAAAACGTTGGTGATGCTCCGCGTAGCGAGGATCCTCAGTAACGTTAACGATTATGCCTTACGTTGCGGATTTTTAATGACTTTAAAATGGTTTATTATTCCAATATTTTCCACTGTTTTTTCGCTAAGGATCATCTGGTCTATCTTGATGAACCATTTATGAGATTTTCCTTAGGCAAAATATAAAAACATTTATTCCTCTCTCCAAGCAATTACATTACACTCGCTTGAACTACTGACTAAGATTTGCCCAAGTTATTCTGTTTCACTACTCGTAACATATTGTTAAACTTGATCAGGATCTAACAAGGAGGAATGCTCGCAACAATTGGAGCTAGTGCTACCAACGGAAGAGCAGCTTGGCTTGGGACAGGACTCGAATCTGCGTTCTTATGCTCCGTGCATACTCGCCACACTGAATCTATTAAAAAAAATCTTGTAACTCTAAAACACCAGTCAGACATAGTAGAACGAACAACGAACATGATCTGCATGCTGGCCGTCTCCCGACTGATACCTGGACATCGTGTGATTCGAAAAACGAGGATCGACACGAGTGGAACGATCTTCCGAAAGTCCGTACAACTTTTTGGCTTCGCTGACGATATTGATATTGTGACACGTAACCTTGAGAAGATGACGGAAACCTACATCGGACTGAAAGCTGAAACTAGGCGTATCGGATTGGCCATAAATGCGTCGAAAACAAAATACATGAGAGGAAGAGGCTCTAGAGAAGAAACACTACGCCTCCCACCACGAATATTGATAGACGGTGAAGATATCGAGGTGGTTGACGAGTTCGTATATTGGGGCTCACTGGTGACCGCCAATAATGACACCAGCAGAGAAATTCATAGACGTATTTTGGCAGGGAATCATGCGTACTTTGGGCTCTATGGCGGAGTGCAGATGGAAGACGGAACGTGGAGACGGCGTATGAATCACGCATTGCAACAGCTGCTAAGAGAACCTCCTATCGTACGGACAGCTAAAATCGGATGTCTACTATGGGCTGGGCAGGTCAAGGATATGGGTCGACAGCCCAGTGAAAATGGTTCCTAAATCTAATCCGACTGGTACAAGAATCGTAGCACCAGCCATGCAATGGTTCTGTACACTCTGAATCGGCTGCTGAAAAACAGAAGGTGAAACAGAAGGTGAAATTCCACTACAGGAATGTAATACCAAGGCTTTGCTTTTTACAAGATGAAAAGGAGCGCAGCGAGCAAGGTGGATCGATCAAATGGAGGGTGATCTCAGAAGCATCCGTGCATTGAGTGGCTGGCGACGAGCAGCCATGGACGTATGGAGACGTATGCTTGATACAGCAAAGGACACCCCAGGACTATAGCTGTTAGGTAAGGTAAGTATCTAACAAGGAACATATTGGAAATATGACATGCGAATACAACTATTGAATGAAAATTTCGACAAAGCTACCGCAAAGATGGGGCTCGAACCCGTAGAGCTAAAACCTATCCGGGGAAAACGTTTTACTAATTAAACTAGCCTGCATGTGATACACACGAAGAAACAGCCTAACTGAACAGAAGAGCAAAGCATGTTCAACTCGTACGCCACACAGTTCGATAATAGTCATATCTCTATGACAACCCCTTCCGCCAGTAGATGATTTTAGATTTTGGTTTCTTACTTTTGCTGCCGCTGCCTATTGTTATTGATTCGGTGCTTTATTGTATTAGCCTGTTGTCAGTACTTGTCTGATGGCAGGAACCCCAGACTGGCTCTTTCTGATAGCGGACAGGTTGCATCATAATTATATGTTCTTTATAATACAACAACCCCAGAATGTATTTAGTGTTAACCTTGATTTGAACCAACATATTGTGCAGTTTAAAACTAAATATTAAAGCTCATGAGATATTTAATTCTATGAATATTGTGTTCATGTAGTTTACCGGAACTATCTTGCCTTGTATTCTTTTTTGATGACGATTTTGTAGACGATATTGCCATTGTGTTTTCGATTTGATTTTCTGAGCACTTGTGCAACAATCACTGCAAAAAAAGCAGAAAAACAGGGAATTATTATTTATCAAATGCCGGCATCCAAGTAGCACGTTAAGTCACTGTCCCGTATTTTCATACTAATTGTGCCACTCATTAATTAAGTTTATGTTACTATTCTGGTAACTGTTGTGTTACTCAAAAAACGCAATTATTCGGTGTTGTGCAACATATCTTTAAGTTCTTCCGTTGTTACGAATATCAACTGTGTAACTCGTATTATATTACGACAAATCTCGTATGTTCCACAATCAGTGATATTAGCTAGAGAGAAATCGAATATGGAACTATAAAAACAGCAATAAAAACAACGAAAAAGCAACTGTGGAACTCAAGGAAATTACTACGTCATGTAAATAACTATTGAATTGATGTTTACAAAATCCTAACAACATAAATTCTAATGAAAAAGTTTCATATACGATTTACAAAACAATTCCTCATTTCAAGAAGATTATGAAACACATGATCTATATGAATAAATGATAATTATAAAAATAGTATTGATCGTTCGTCTGTTTGTGGATAAAAAATCGACAACGAACTACATTTTGTGGTAAAACATGTATTTGTACACCAGAAATTTTCAAGCGCCCTCGAATATATGTATTTTGATGGTTGTTTCATCGAAATGGTGTTAACAATATGCATGAGATAATTTTCATATGCTTACAAATTTTCGATCAAATTGACACTATAATTAATCTGAGAAATGCAGTAAAGATTTTTTTTATATTTTCCCACGAAAAATTCAGAATTTAAAATGCAATAATATAGAAACGGTTTGATAGATTTCAATAACTATACATTTATTTAAAAGTTGATTCATGAAATTTATTTAAGAAAAATGTTTGGTTTCAACAGGATGGTGTTACGTGACACACAGCCAACGGAACAATCGATGTTCTGCGAAAAATCTTCGAAAATCGAATAATCAGGTGATGTGAATTGGCCTCCGAAAAGCTGTGATTTGACGCCACTGCATTATTTTTTTTTTCAATCATCCAGAAACAATTACAGACCTCAAGCACGAAATTCAAGTTGCTATTGGTGACATAAGGCCAGAAACAATTGAAAATGTGCTCAAAAATTGGGTGGATCGGATTGGTTACCGTCAGGCAAGTCAGCCGTGGGGGTCATTTGAACGAAATTATTTTTCATAAAAATTACCCTTCAAATAGATTAAAATCATTGAAATCTATGAAACTGTTTTTATTGTTGCATTTTCAAATGCCATCTTAATAACAGGAAACATGAATATGTGAATATTTCAGGAGGAAGATGTTCGCAGTAAGAAACGCTTTACGTTTTATAAACTATCAAACTAGTTAAATTAAACTACAATACAGTATATTCATTCACCTTCTACATCCTATAGTGGGATCTAAATAGTCTCATAATTCCATTTAAAAAAACGCGTTTAAAATTTTCTTGTCTATAAAATCAATGGAAACAATTTATTACTCAAGGCAGCCCGTAGGGTCTGAAACTTTCAATGGTGAAATGAAACCACTGATAAATTTTCATGTTCAAATTGGGAAGGAAATCATAAATCCAATTATTTGAAATGTCCTGTCAGGGAAAAATTTTAAACGCTCGTTCGCTTAGACAACAAGTCAAAACAACGACCTTAAATTTACAGAACATACCTGAAA
The DNA here is from genome assembly GCF_030247185.1 of Malaya genurostris. NCBI lineage: Eukaryota > Metazoa > Arthropoda > Insecta > Diptera > Culicidae > Malaya > Malaya genurostris. The sequence goes on along the minus strand of NC_080570.1, from coordinate 80,724,364 downwards.
ATCAAAAAACCGTTACAAATGCCACGCCTAATTCTTCTAAGGCACTTATTTCTTCGAATTTAAAACAAAAAACAGGTACGCCTTCCAATTCGTCTTCTAACGAAAACAATTTATTGACAGGTAGATCGACCTCGTCATCATCTTCTTCTAATGTCAGTTATGCTAGTTTAACAGGTAGAAATCTACCACTTAATTCTTCTAATGTAAATAATCAAAACACAGGACCGCTTTGCAGTTCATCTTCTAACGAAAACAATTTATTAATAGGTAGATCGGCCATATCATCTTCTTCTAATGGCAGACCTACCAATATTCGACTTCATCACTTTTTGAAGCATTTTAAATCGGATAGCAATTTGCAAATAATATTATAATGAATTTAAAATTTAACAGTGATGTGCCCCAGGTTTTGGATGATGAGGTACAGGGCGCGTACCCCCCTTTGGCGGATGGGGGTGGGAGACAATTTATACTTCGTATTGACAAAGTTGGACCATACCGAGATCGATCGATCGTTCGCTTATAAAAGTAAAAAGATGAAAATTATTATGTTATCTGGATCGATCTCGGAGTGGACAGGACTAATACTGCTTGAAATTGACAATAGGTCATCAGGTGGTTTCGAGCATTTTTATGCCTGGAATTGGTCACCAATTTGAATTATGTTGATCTAGTTGGGATGAATATTAATATAAAAAATATTCGTCCTGAACTGGTGAATTTAATTCAAAAAGAAAGACTATTGTTATCAGGAATATGAGTAAATTGATATCTTATGAACCGTTTAGGAACTTTCAAACCTTTCCGGTCTGGTCCGGTATCGGTAATGTTTACAAATTGCAATGACGGCGAAACTGATTGATCAGGTGTAAATACACTCTCAAATCGGGAAAGGTTTGAATGTACTTAGATTTCTCCTTAGAACTTGGACACAGATGTTACCTTTTAACTGAGAGTGTGAGATGTGTGTTTCTGGAAGAGAACGGTTCATGTGAACCATGTCATACAATCACACCAATTTTTTTTCACGAAATACATGTAGTTCTTGTTTCCTGGGTGCGTGCTCAACACTAGAAGGCCCAAAACTTAGTATAGACCTAAATTGCTCAAAAACAGTCAAAATGATTGGAAGAGAGAAAGTCAAAAATAAAAACTGTTACAGAAAAAAAATGCTAGTGCAGTGTGTCTTAGTGCATACATAATTAAATAAAGAATTAAAAAAGTTCACAGAATTTTAAGCAATCCTTCCATTGTTTACATATTGTTACTCTCCTGGGCAATCAAGTGTTAAAAGCGCATCCTTACATTATATTATTTAACGAGCTTACTAACACCTGATTTTATTTTATTTTATTTTCTTGACGAAAAACGAGCCTGCTGAAATAAAGGATTATCATCGAGATTTAAGACCAAGAAAAAGACCCTAGAATGTTCTCAAGAAAATGAAGAAAATTAGGTATTTTATGTAATTACCTAACTTTTGGTAAGTAAAATGCACTACGATTTTTAATGTTACTTTTATTATTATTAATATTATTATTATTATCATTATTATTATTATTGTAATTATTATTATTATTAATCTTAATATTATTCATTTGTTCTTGATAAACTATTAGCTTGAGATATTAACAGGTGTCTCCGGTATAGTAAAAAGCAATAAATGAAATAAATTCCATGAATGGTTTCAACTTCGATTCCCAGGCTCTCAATAAGTTTAGTATTGAAAGAAGGTAAAAATCGATGTTAAATTTGCCATTGGATAAAAATGGCAACTCCACTACCCATTCCAGTAAACCTGTCAAATCGATGAACCACATAATGTGGATTACTTTTCAATTTGACATTTGGTTTAAGAAAAGTTTCTGTCACAATGGCAATATGAATTTTGTGAACTTTGAGGAAATTATAAAATTCGTCTTTACTCGATTTCAAAGATCTAGCATTCCTATTTTAAATATTCAAATAATTATTTAACATCACTGTTAAATTTTAAATTCTTTTTTTTCCTTTATGGGCTACTCTGGCCGAGGGGGGTGGTTACAACGATCCGCACTTTCCATACCGGAAGAACTAGGCTATGGTGCCCAAATGAACACTAGTAACGAAGGAGGAAATCCTCCAGCATGTAACCCAAGCGACAGATTCCTTTACGGCTATCAATTTGCAACGAAAGATGGGGAAAAATGCGAAATTTTGCAAAGTTTCATCGAGTTCCTGCCCAAGTGACAAATTCTCTGGCGAACTTGCAATAGAAGATGTTCGTATCTTTCGTTGCAAATTGATAGCCGTAAATGAATCTGTCGCTTGGGTTACATGCTGGAGGATTTCCTCCTTCGTTACTAGTGTTCATTTGGGCACCATAGCCTAGTTCTTCCGGTATGGAAAGTGCGGATCGTTGTAACCACCCCCCTCGGCCAGAGTAGCCCATAAAGGAAAAAAAAGAATTTAAAATTTAACAGTGATGTTAAATAATTATTTGAATATTTAAAATAGGAATGCTAGATCTTTGAAATCGAGTAAAGACGAATTTTATAATTTCCTCAAAGTTCACAAAATTCATATTGCCATTGTGACAGAAACTTTTCTTAAACCAAATGTCAAATTGAAAAGTAATCCACATTATGTGGTTCATCGATTTGACAGGTTTACTGGAATGGGTAGTGGAGTTGCCATTTTTATCCAATGGCAAATTTAACATCGATTTTTACCTTCTTTCAATACTAAACTTATTGAGAGCCTGGGAATCGAAGTTGAAACCATTCATGGAATTTATTTCATCGCTGGAGCATATTTGCCATTCCAATGCACCGGTGAACAAACACTCACAAGATATCGAGCGAAATTTTTCGTAATAGGAAACTTATATGCAAAGCATGCCCAGAAGAATTGTAGGCCAAATAACCGTAATAAAAAAATACTTCATAATCAACTCTCTGCGGCTACTTTTCAGTTCTTTATCCCAGTAATCTGACTTGTTTCTCTTCCGTGAAAAACCCGTCTACAATTGATCTGGTTGTAACAGATCAAAGTCACATTTGTAGTGAACCGATTACACATGCTGACTTTAACTCAGATCATCTTCCAGTAACATTCAGACTTTCCAACGAAGCTATAATTAATCCAATTAGTTCTATATTCAACTATCATACAGCTAATTGGTTGGATTACTGATCTCACATTGAAAATCATGTGAACCATGAAACTATTTTAGAATATTCTGCGGAAATCGACACATCAATTGATAATTTGAATCATTACATTATCGAAGCTAGAAATCTTTCAGTTCTCAAAGCTCAAACTTAAATAAATTCTCCTATCATCGATGACAATCTTCAACTGCTCATTCGGCTGAAGAATATTCGTCGACGACAATATCAACGTTCTCGTGATCCTGCTATGAAAAACATAGTTAAGAATTTACAAAAATAAATTAAACATAGATTTACTCTTTTGCAAAATGAAAATTTCGCTAAAGAAGTTGAACAAATTAAACCATATTCTAAACCTTTCTGGAAACTTTCTAAGGTTCTTAAGAGCAGCAGAAACATCAAGTTGTCGACCAATTAGCTTACTTTCTTCTATCAGTAAACTTTTTGAAAAAAATATCTTGTTGAGAATGATCATATAAATGAGAATTCAATTTTTACCAGAGCAGTTTGGATTTCGTCATGAACATTCAACTACTCATCAACTTGTCAGAGTAACGAACATGATAACATCAAATAAATCTTCTGGGTTATCCACTACAGTTGCTCTTCTGGACATAGAAAAGGCATTCGACAGTGTTTGGCACAAAGGTTTAATAGCAAAAATGTCTGATTTCCAGTTTCCTATTTATTTGATCAAAATGATTCAAAATTATTTAACTGATCGTACTCTTCAGGTTAGCTATCAGAATTGTAAATTTGAATTGCTACCCGTGCGAGTAGGTGTTCCGCAGGGTTCGAGCGTAGCTCCAATGTTGTATAATATTTTCACTTCTGATCTTCCAAATCTACCCGTTGGTTGTCAGAAATCGCTATTCTGTGACGACACAAGTCTGTTAGCCACATGTAGAAATCTAAGAGTGATTTGCAATCGCCTACAAAGAAGTTTAAATATTTTCAGTGATTATCTGTCAAAATGGAAAATTAAACCAAATCCAGCAAAAACGCAATTATTTATCTTTCCTCATAAGCCAAGATATTCTTTTCTTAAACAAAAAATGATCACATTCTCAAATTAAATGGCTTGGAATTGACATGGTCTGATCAAGCTAAATACTTAGGTTTAACGTATGACAAAAAACTCACTTTCAAGGATCACATTGAAGGAATCCAGACAAAGTGAAATAAATATATTCAATGTTTATATCCTCTCATAAACAGAGATTCTAAGCTCCTGTCTAAGAAAACAAATTATTAATTTATAAACAAATTTTCAGACCAGCCATGCTTTATGCAGTACCAATTTGGTCAAGTTGTTGTTCCACCAGGAAGAAAACGCTTCAAAGGATTCAGAATGAAATTCTGAAAATGATTTTGAAGCGTCCTCCCTGGTTTAGTACAAATGAGTTAAACAGACTCACAAATAAAGAACCATTAGATGTAATGTCACATAATATTATAGGCAAATTCCGACAAAAATCGATGCAATCTTCAATTGAATCGATTCGCTTAATAATTTAATTTTAACTCATATTCCAATAAATAGTTATTTAAAAAAAGATGTTTCTATGTGTTTTGTTTATGCATGCAAATAACTTTAGTCCATGACTCAGGGAGATGTTGACTCAATCGAATTCCGATGACTCATTTCGTATACAGAGCAAATCATGTTCCGAGGTAACCGTTCCATCGACTAGCCCCGCTTAAATGAAATATTTGTATAAAATGGATTTAACCATTACAGAAAGACTTTCGATCCCTTGCAAGCAGTCGACACGTATCTAGTTTATGTTCTTCAGTTTTGTATGAATAATTAATATTTTCCAATCTTACCAATATTAGAGTTTGCATTTAAGGTGAAATGTAGCGGAATGTGCGCGTCGCGTTTTTGATCAATTATTCAAAAACTATACCGATTTTTGACAAGCTGATAACACTTAAGTCTTCGCAATTAAATTTATCACAACTAAGTATTCTTCAAATTTTGAAATTTTGCTTTGCGGAGCCGTAATTGGATTTTGAAATGTATAAACGATTACTGTTCCGTTCAGCGGGAATGATTTCAGAACTGAAAGGTAGTGTTTGTAACAAAATTTCACAAAGAATCTGAAAATGTAACTCGAAATTATTAAACTATAGCCAAAACAACCGAAAACTTTTCCGCAAAATTACAAATAAATACAATTACAAATGATGACACAAAATTATGCAGCATTGAGTTTTGTGTTGAAATGGAAACGAGTAAATGAATATTGTAATAAAACGTTTATTTTCTTAGTAACTGTAATTTCTAATGCTAGTAATATCCAAGTATCTTGAGAGTTCAATGCATTGATGTTACTGATGCATTGCTGTGTAATATCATATAATAGATATAACTTCAGATTGTACGGTCAAAGACACCGAAAATACTTGAAAGTTCTCTTGTCTTCAATCGTTCTTTTGAAGGAGAATCCATGCTTGCTACTAAACTCAGGCATATACATAATAAACAAGATAGGCTATAGATATACATATAACCTCATGTTAGTCAATCATAATTACTCATGATTCATAGTTCTAGTGTAATAGTAATCACTAACAATAACGATTGAATATTCAAAGTGTGAAAGATTCAAAAATCCATTACGAATCAATGAGTGTTTTTACAAGCCAACAAAACGCCCACTGCGCTCAATCACTGAAAATATTCCTGGACGCATTTGGTATCATACGTCAAATACGTCAATATGAACATATTTATATATATATATATATATATATATATATATATATATATATATATATATATATATATATATATATATATATATATATACATATATATATATATATATATATATATATATATATATATATATATATATATATATATATATATATATATATATATATATATAGTTTTGTTGTAATATGTAACTTAATTTACTAACCAAATTCTGCGTCACAATACGCGGTTTGTGCATGTTCCAATTGACAACTGCACGCTTCGATGATGAAAAGCTGGGAAAAGATTCCTAGTAGGATCAATAGCACCATCACCATCAGTTGATATATGTTCATATTTGTAAGTAGTACACTGTTACATTTGATCTAGAAGTAAAAACCAAATTTAAATGGTAAGATTATGACGTGAATACGTCCTATTTTACTATGGGGTGCCTTTTCAAAATTTACTGTCTGGGAGAGCGAAAAGTTTTGACCATGAATATCTTTTGTTGTGTCTTGCGAATGTTACATGCCATCGAAAATATGACCAGCATCTTGTGATAAAATTTTCGGTTGTAAGACATAATCACAAACAATCATAAATTGCAGGTTTCAGAAATTTATGGTATCAACGAGGTAAACGCATGACAGGTACTGGCCTTTCTCGTACCCACAACGAAGATTTTGATATATTTCGTACATTCTAATGAATAGCGAGCGGCGTGCGTCGAGGATTAGAGAGGTGTTTCTTTTTGATCGGGAATATAACGAAAAAAACGGGTGCCGTTTACACAAACTTTTTATTCATTGGCACTTTTGCAATCTTCGACTTGTTGCTCTCTTTTCGGTAACACTAAAGTGGATCTACGCTTCTTGTGCTGTATGATTTGTTCACGAAAAATAGCTATTATCACTCAGTGAATGTTTCTTCTTCCACTTACTACCATCAGGTTATGTGCTGACAAATCCGATATTTACTTTTATTTATCACTATTAAAACTGCTTTTATGCTTTTCTGCCAGCCACGTTTAGCGGATTCTTTTCTTATCACTATATTGTACACGGAATGGTACTACTTGAAAACGATTATTAACACGAGACCTTTTTTCCTTTTAGTGTTAATCGCGCAATCAATAATATTTTCATTTCGTCCTAAAATTTCACTGACTATGTTCTAAACTATAACAACCATGATTTGCGACTGCTTGACCACTGATTGACGGACTACTATCCGTACACTATACGAAAACTGACTGACTTGTCTACGGGTCGACGACGCGACGGATATTTTCCGCGTACTCTCTGAAACTGACTGACTCCTAACTCTTCCTAACTATGGGTTTTTAAGCTCCTAACATTTACTATCGGGTGAAGCCCGTAGATTTTAGTACAAGCTGAGCTTGCGATTTTAAGTAGAAAGTTCAACCGACCGAACTAATGATTTGAATGTTCATAGCCATGTATTTTTAATTGTATATCATTGAAATGTTGATTATTAGCTATCAGTGTCTGAAAATCTCCGGCATACCGGATTTCCATACCATAGACGACAGTTTTGAAGGAGTAAGCTAAATATTAATGGGAAAGCATCGCTCTGATTGGTCAATCGATGCAAAATCGAAGCTGAAGCGAATCTATAAATATAAGCGAAATTATAGCTAACGTTTCAGTCCTACGCGTAGCATGCTAGAGGAAGGATGTTGCTAGACAGCAAGACAAAAGTGCTATAAAACGATTTGAAGCTTCAATTGGTATGCTCTGATCTTGTGTCATGCGAGTTCGGATAAATTTTGAGTGCTTAAGATTAATTTCTGCGTGTCTAGCGGTTATTTCTGTGTGCCTAGCGGTTTATGTTGAACCGTCAGGTCGAAGGCTACCTCATACATGAACTGCTACGCACTGATGAGTCTAAGACGAAACGTAAAATCAAGTGACTAATTTCTAATTTGTATAAGATAAACTCAATTATTAATGAGAAAAAGTTAACTTAACGCCATAAAAATAACTATGTGCATACAAAACTTGAACACAAGCTTGGCGAAGAGAAACTTAAATATCGAAATCCGTATCGCAAATAAGTACAAAAATGTAACTGCATACATTTGGGATATTGATGTAATTTCGTCGGCTATAAAACAAATACAAATCAAGACAAACAATGTTTGTTGTTGGTTTCTAATCAAAATTAATCTAAGCGGATTCTTGTGCAATTGCGGATTCAAAAGTGCGACGATTGATTGAACTGTTGATTTGTAGATCATTAGAAATTTTGATTGCCTTGTTCCACATCAATGGCTGCGAACAACCCCATGGGGCTGATCCTTGTAGTTTTTTCGTTGAAATATGCAAATCCGAATAAATGATTTCAAAATTTTGTATGTTGTCGCCATGCCGAATCCCATGCAGTGTTATTATAGATTCTTACTTAATATTTGGGCCTTGCCCTTGCGGAATTCACAATTCCATGTCACAATTATACTGACAAATTGAAGGCAGAGCCCGAAAGTATGCCTTTTGTTCGGTATATTTTATGTATGTGTGACGCCACCATCAGTTCAAGGCATTACTAGTTGGTGCAAGTAGACTTACAGTAGATCCGAATATGATTATCAGAACCAAGAAGACCAGAATGGGTTATACACAATATAATAATATATAACTGGATGTCGTGAAGCACCTACATTTAAGTATGGATAAGTTACATCAAACATTCTGACACAAAATTAAATACTACGAAGTAATATTTATAGTTCTTTATAATAAAATAATGGTGGTTCTGAAAAGAACCTTCTTTGAAGGTTGATGTGTTGGAGAGTGATGAGTCGAATTCGAGTTCCGATGAATGCCGCTGACTTCCGTCATCTATTTCCAAGCTGACCGTGGATGAGATACTAATATGGTTGGCGTACGTAGCGTTCACAGCCGATTATAATCTTCCAAAGAAGAACACATTAATTCGCTGGGTTGACCAAGAATACCATAGGCCCATGATATGAAAAGTATGAAATATATCTACGGCTTTCTAGCAAATACGAGATAAATACATGTGCCTCCAAGCATAGAAGCTTGTGAAGGAGATTTCATATCCAACTTCATATACTTACTCATGAAATCAATGAATTTAATAATCTCCTGTTTTGAGACATCTATACTGAAATCATATGGAAACATATGGAGCGAACTTGATTTCTTTATGAATAATAATGAATAAAACAACTGAAAATTCTGGTTATTAATAAAAATTATCTATTTATTTTTATGTCTCCTGGATAATTGATGGGTGCAGCCACATAACCGAAAGTAAGATGGCTCGGCGGCACTAAGCCACCGAGGCGACGCCAGCTGAGTTGGCCGCCGACCCGCCGTCGGAAGCGGCGGTCTTTCGCATACAAACCTGTAACCGCCTCGTTTTGTCGGTCTATTCAGAGCTAGGTTTCTTTACATCAGTCAGGTCCGAACGAGCGGTAGCAAGGTCGCATTGCACACAAGCAAAACGATGTTTTCCTCCGATGGCATGTAGTGAAAATTATGTTGATACGCTAGATACTCTCTCAGATCACTCTCTCAGAGGATAAACTTTAAAAAGACACCCCATAGTAAAGTAAGTCGTATTCACGACAAAATGATTTGTTGGTTACGTCAGTTGTATGAAACTTGAACTGACAGCCGTATGTTCTTTGAACCCAATCAACAATGCAATATAAGTTTTGAACGAGCCAAAAATTAATGAAATGGACTAATCATCTCCAAGAAAATTAGGCGGTATTGAACCGAGCGTTTTGTCGGATATGTCACTTATATCATTGTACCTCCGGAACCATAACGGACGGCCATTTGACATTCGAACTTGATTTATAATTCAATAGTAGCTTAAAAACAAGCCTAAGCAATCTAGGAAATTCAGTGGTAAAAAGTATGGGTGTGTAATGTCACAGACATAACTGGATGTCGTGAATACGAATATAACTGGAACGCTCTCTTCTTACTTTCGAATATCAATTAGACGATCACTAGTATTAATTGTGTCAGCTTTCCCCTTCTTCACTACTAAAATTTGAAACGATGCATCTAACTGGGTCGGTGCTATGCATTTTAGCAGAAAGTTCCTACAACAGCTGCAAACTCCAACTGGTTGAAAAAAAGACCGTATATAGTACAGTAAAGTAAAATTTCGCCTAGTTCTTGGGGAATATGCTAATTGTTTTACAAAATAACTGATACGAAGAATTCTGGAATTAGGAACTGGACCTGAGTTCAAGAACTAAATTCAGAACTTAGAACAGCTCAGAATTCAACTGCAATTTAGTTTTTGAATTAGTTTCAAAACCGAATTCATTTCCGGAATCCAGTACCAACATGCACGTTCAAATTCTGAACCTGTATTCTGGAACTAAGTTCCTGAAACTAAATTCTCCTTCCGACGATGGAGGTCCAAATGGAAACACGATCTAAGCGTTCGAGGCTTTATATCACGCAAAAGATCTGCTTTCATTACCTACTGTTCCTCCTGACGACCGAAGTCCAAATGAGAGCACGATCTGAGCATTTCACGTTTTATAGCAGGTTTGTTCTTGCTGATGTTGTTGGGAGAATCTCACCTCGACATCCAGTTCCGTCTGAAGCACTAGAAGAAATGAACGATTTTCAATCCAGTCGGTGTTGAACAGTCGTTCGCACCGCACGCGTATAGCTCTTGGCTCCTGGAAATTTTTTCTGCCTACCTAGAGTTTCATTGATTCAAGGCTTCAGTCTTTTTCAAGGCTACCTGAATCACTAACAGTCTTTTTAAAGACTAACAATTAGTCAGCCTTTATCAAGGCTATACAAAGAGTGATATTAGAGTGACTACGTGATATTAAAGTGACTAAGAAATTAATCAGGCTTTATCAAGACTTTTCCAAACTAGGAGTCTAATCGAAGACTAATTTAGCCTAGTTAATTTAATTTTTAATTTCATTCATTTCAAAAATGCCTGCGACCAACCGGAAAGGTAACAAGGTTAAGGCTAAAAGTAATTCAATACGGAATAAATCAAAATCCGTTATTCAACATTTTTCTAATAACATTCACGATCTTATAAAATATGAATGTAAAAATAAAAGACAACGGACGGATTTCCCTTCCGTTGATTCTATGCTCTCTATCAATATTTACGAGATTCTTCCTGAATCCGATTGTAGCGACATAGAAGAAAATCTTCAAAAATTCCCAAAATGGACGCTTGTCGTTCGTTCCGACTTCAAAGCATTCCGTACTGAGCTTTCTACTTTTCTCCCGGAAGTAAAAGTCTCATTTCAAATCGGACGAAGAGGAGAATGTCGAGTCTTGGTTAATGGATTGAAAGATTACGAACGTCTTATATATAGTATATTTGTCCGAGAAACTTCATAAATTTTATTCATATGATATAAAATCAGACAGACCCTTCAAGGCTGTCTTGAAAGGCTTATCAAATGATCAAAGTACTGATGAAATTCAAAATGAACTAAAAGAATTGCTTGGTTTTGCCCCTCCCCAAGTAATACTTATGAAAAAGAGCGAATGGTACTTCTAAACCACGCTCTGGAATTTCCCATGAACTTTACCTAATACACTTCAATCGAAGTGATGTAAACAATTTGTAAACTTTACGTTTAAGTACGTTTCATTTCCCACATTAAAATTCATTGGGAACTTTATAAACGGCATAATCGTATTGTAAACTTAACGCAATGTCGTCGTTGCCAAGGCTTCGGCCATGGAACCAAAAATTGTCATATGGATATACGGTGTTTGAATTGTGGTAAATCGCATTCGAAAGGCGTTTGTCCAATGAATGAAACCACTGATAAATTTTCATGTTCAAATTGCGATGGAAATCATGAATCTAATTATTTGAAATGTCTGTCAGGGAAAAAAATTTAAACGCTCGTTCGCTTAGACAACAAGTCAAATCAACTACCTTAAATTTACAGAACATACCTGAAAATAAAAAAAAAACCGTTACAAATACCACGCCTAATTCTTCAAAGGCACTTATTTCTTCGAATTTAAAACAAAAAACAGGTACGCCTTCCAATTCGTCTTCTAACGAAAACAATTTATTGACAGGTAGATCGACCTCGTCATCATCTTCTTCTAATGTCACTTATGCTAGTATAATAGGTAGAAATCTACCACTTAATTCTTCTAATTTAAATAATCAAAACACAGGACCGCCTTGCAGTTCATCTTCTAACGAAAACAATTTATTAATAGGTAGATCGGCCATATCATCTTCTTCTAATGGCAGTCTACCTACAAATATTCCTTCAATGCCATTCGTTTCTTTGAATGAAGTTGATTTAGGCGATATAACTGAAAATAAAATGATCTACCTACAAGATCAACTTTTTCAAATGATCATCCGAATGAATTCGACTTCATCACTTTTTGAAGCAATCCAAATCGGATGGCAATTCGCCAATAATATTATAATGAATTTACAATTCAACAGTGATGTTAAATAATTATTTAAATATTTTAAATTGGAATACTCGATCTTTGAAATCGAGTGAAGATGAATTTTATAATTTTCTCAAAGTTCACAAAATTCATATTGCCATTGTGACAGAAACTTTTCTTAAACCAAATGTCAAATTGAAAAGTAATCCACATTACGTGGTTCATCGATTTGACAGGTTTACTGGAATGGGTGGTGGAGTTGCCATTTTTGTAGAACGGCAAATCAAACATCGAATTCTACCTTCTTTCAATACTACAGTTATTGAAAGCTTGGGAATCGAAGTTGAAACCATTCATAAAATTTATTTCATCGCTGGAGCATATTTGCCATTCCAATGCACCGGCGAACAATTAAATTTCTTTAAAGGCGATTTGCAAAAACTCACAAGATATCGATCAAAATTTTTCGTAATAGGTGACTTAAATGCTAAGCATGTCCAGTGGAATTGTAGGCAAAATAACAGTAATGGTAAAATACTTCATAATCAACTCTCAGCTGGTTACTTCACAGTTCTTCATCCCAGTACTCCTACTTGTTTCTCTTCCGTGAAAAACCCGTCTACAATTGATCTGGTTCTAACAGATCAAAGTCACATTTGTAGTGAACCGATTACACATGCTGACGTTGACTCAGATCATCTTCCTGTAACATTCAGACTTTCCAACGAAGCTATAATTAATCCAATTAGTTCTATATTAATAAAGCTAATTGGTTGGATTACAGATCTCACATTGAAAATCATGTGGATCATGAAACAATTTTTTCGAAAATTCTGCGGACATCGACACAGCAATAGATAATTTGAATCATTACATTATCGAAGCTAGAAATCTTTCAGTTCCCAAAGCTATAACTAAATTAAATTCATCGATGACAATCTTCAACTGCTCATTCGGTTGAAGAATGTTCGTCAACGACAATATCAACGTTCTCGTGATCCTGCTATGAAAAACATAGTTAAGGATTTACAAGAAGAAATTTAACATAGATTTACTCTTTTGAGAAATGAAAATTTTGCTAAAGAAGTTAAACAAATTAAACCTTATTCCAAACCATTCTGGAAAGTTTCTAAGGTGTTTAAGAAACCTCAGAAATCAATTCCTGCTCTCAAGGAAGGAAATCAAATACTTCTTACAAATGGCGAAAAAGCTTAAAACTTGCTCAGCAGTTCGAGAGTGAACACAATTTTAATTTGAACGTTGTGAGTCCTATTGAAAATGAGCCTTTGAGCCGGTGTTCCGCAGGGTTCGAGCGTAGCTCCAATCTTGTGCAATATTTTCACTTCTGATCTTCCAAATCTACCTGTTGGTTGTCAGAAATCGCTATTCTGTGACGACACAAGTCTGTTAGCCACAGGTAGAAATCTAAGAGTGATCTGCAGTCGCCTACAAAGAAGTTTAAATATTTTCAGTGATTATCTGTCAAAATGGAAATTTAAACCAAATGCAACAAAACCGCAATTAATTATCTTTCCTCATAAGCCAAGAGCTTCTTTTATTAAATCAAACAATAATCACATTCTCAAATTGAATGGCTCGGAATTGACATGGTCTGATCACATTGAAGGAATCCAGGCAAAGTGTAATAAATATATTAAATGTTTATATCCTCTTATAAACAGAAATTCTAAGCTCTGTCTAAAAAACAAATTGTTAATTTATAAACAAATTTTCAGACCAGCCATGCTTTACGCAGTACCGATTTGGGTAAGTTGTTGTTCCAGCAGGAAGAAAACGCTTCAAAGGACTCAGAATAAAATTCTGAAAATGATTTTGAAGCGTCCTCCCTGGTTTAGTACAAATGAGTTACACAGACTCACAAATATAGAACCATTAGATGTAATGTCACATAATATTATAAACAAATTCCGACAAAAACCGATGCAATCTTCAATAGAATCGATTCGCTCTCTGTATTAGTTAGGAAGTTAGTATATAAGTTCCTTTTCCCCATTACACAATACAAGTAGGTTTAGAATTTTCCCTACACAAAAATCTCAGAATTGCGGAAGCAAATGTTGTCCTCATGGTAACAACCAAATCGTATATATAATAGGAGTGAAAAGTCACCACTTGTGGCTGAACACCCAATTTAAATCTTAATAATTTAATTTAAACTCATATTCAATAAATAGTTATAAAAAAATGAAATTGAAAATTTTCTCCAATCGCACCAATCCGACCAGAAGTCGGATAAACTGTCCAGAATCCGACTTCCGGATTTCCGAAAGAAATTTCCGAGAAAATATATATGAGTGCGCATTTTCTGATGAATTTGCACATATTTCCTTGTAATTTCGGAACCGGAAGTCGGATTGAAATAAAATTCAAGAAAATTGTATGAGGTTATAAGACCTATCAATTCATCATGAGAAACGTGTGTGACTATTTTTTTTATTTTTTTTTCGTGCATATCACCCTATAATTCCAGAACCGGAATTCGGATCCAAATGAAACTCAGGAACTTTGTATGGGATCTTAAGACCTTTCATTTGAATCTAAGTTTGTGAAAATCGGTTCAGCCTTCTCTGAGAAAATTGAGTGACATTATTTGTCACATACACACATAAATACATACACACATACATACACACACACACATTTTGTGATCTCGACGAACTGAGTGGAATGGTATATGACACTCGGCACTCCGGTTCAAAAGTCGGTTCTCACAATGATTGCATAACCTTTCTATATGAGAACGGCAAAAATCACAGAATTGCGGAAGCAAATGATGTCTTAATAGTAATAACCAAAAATCATGTATATAAGAGAGCTGAAAAGTTACATCTTGTGACTGAAAACTTAACTGAGATTTAACCCGCATTGCAATATATAATATATCTAAAAAACGTCTCCTTGGATTTTAAGAATTATCAGTTATATATTTTAAAATTTCAACACACGCGAGAAGGGGCGAAATCCGAAACCAAAAATCTCCGAATACAAACAATAAACTTGCAATTTCACGGTCATTCGATGCTAAAATTATTTTTTAGCATTTTGTTTTGATTCTACTGTATTGTATACACTGCTGAGTTCTGTAACTCGAAGTAGTTGCTAAAACACACTCACACATATTTATCCGCGCAAGTGATGACACCATTAAAATAAAAGGGAAAGACACCGATATCACAATATTGCGCACAGCACAAATATCTTGCGCTCGTGACTTTTCTCAACTTACCACTGAACAGACGACGTATTTTAGTCTTCTGTATACGGTTAAAATATTCACGTTTTCCAAGAAATCCACAAGTCACGTTGTGTCCAATCATATAACTGAAATTGACATATTGCAAACATATGAATATACACACACACACACATATATATATATATATATATATATATATATATATATATATATATATATATATATATATATATATATATATATATATATATATCTATATATATATATATATATATATATATATATATATATATATCTATATATATATATATATATATATATATATATATATATATATATATATATATATATCTATATATATACATATATATATATATATATATATATATATATATATATATATATATATATATATATATATATATATATATATATATATATATATATATATATATATCATGCTTTCATTCAACACACTAGAATCAACAAAACAAGTGCATTGGATTACTAACAGCACTTAAAACACTTGAAAATCGATTTAAAATGGAGATTGCATGACATTGCACATCCAACCGGTATTACCTTCGAATCTCTACTGACTCATTGGAACGAGTTCATGCAAATATGTATGAGGTGGTTGCTGACACAACACGCGAACTGCACGCTCTTCATAAGATTTCTGTGCATAACAGACCTGCGCGAGAGTTGAGCAAAATTTTCGTGCTACATACTTCCTCTAGCGCCGGAGCAATTCACACTCATACCTCGCTGAAGTATCGTGAAATTCGCGCTTAAACCACGCGACCTCCAAAAATTTAACTTTTGGGATCAATTTCCAGAGGACTATATTAGTGTAACGTAACTCTTCACACTTTTTTTTAATTTTAAGAATGAAACCTGAGTTAATCCACCTTCAAAATGTTGATGTGCCCATTGAGCCACACTTTTTTTAATTATCAAATAATAAAAATAATTGGTTTTAAACTCTGCAAAAAAATATTGATGTTGATATCTAATGATTTGATTCTTTGCGTGGGTTGTAAAATGTCCCTTGAATGACCGTAATTTTTTTGATTTATGGTGTAAGTTGAAATCGCAAGTTTATTTTTGTTTTATTCGATTGAATTCACGTGAGATTTAAACGACATGGAAATAAAATGAGTTTATTCCAAGTATTTCAATTCATTTGAGTGAGGAAATTTCCGTAATTAACAAGTGAGTTTTGTTGTCACTCTGGTGTGAAGTGGAACGTTTTGAAAGATCAAGGCATATTTATTTCCATCAAATGGAAATTTTTAAATTTACACATAATTTTAAAAAATTGCTGCCTGCATGTCTATATGTAATCTGTGCTCAAAATATGAAACAACTCCTGTTAGTTACCCTGTTAAGTTCAATAAACAGTTCGGTTTCACATCTCCTCCAAGTCAGTCGATAAACCAAAACCGCTTACGTTCGGGACAGAAGAAACCAAGTACAGTATTGTGTAGTGAACAATAGAACGATCTCGAAATGAGTGAACCAAACGAACAAAAACTACCGCCGACACGAAAGAATACAATTGTTGTTGACTTCAGACAGTGCAAAATTCGACCTTCGATACGAGAACTTGAAGGTTTGCTTAAGGAGCAAATGCATCTTGACATTAAACGTGTGCATTTACTTCAATGTAATAGGACCAATAATGGTGTTTATATCCAGTTCTATAAAGAGTTGGATGCAATTCAATTCGCTAAAGACAAAAATAATGTGCACTATGTGGAGCATAAAAATATCAAGTATAACATTCCAGTATATATGGAAGTGAGTGTGTATGATCTTCCCTCAAGCGTCATCTATCCTTATATTCGCAAAACTATGTCCCAATACGGAGAGATTCTCTCTATCGAGAAAGAAAAGTGGAAGAATTATTTTTCCGGTATTCTAAATGGCGTACGTTTGTTACGCATGCGCTTAAGGAGGCCTATACCTTCTTATGTGACATTCGGTCAGGATATAAGAATCCCGTGCAAATCACTTGTTATCGTTGACAATCAGATGGCCACATGTCAATATTGCCAAAAAGCTGTTCACTACGGTAAGCCATGTGATAAACTATACAAGGAGACAACTACACTAAATGACAACGGTGCTTCTTTCACACCAACCCCAAGCAACCCCAGTACACCTGTGACAGTCACCAACAACAGTGAGCATTCTTCCGGGAGTGCAGAAGTGGTGTCGCTTTTGTAAAATCTCTAAACCCTCTCGGAGGTTGGAGGTTTTATTAACTGTGCATCGTTCATCAAAAAGAACACACATGGTAACAAACCTAAATAGGTTTTACAGCAGACTGTTCGAGACCTCGTAGACGTTCAGAATTTACTTCTTCTTCCACCAAATGTGATCCCCAGCAGATTGTTCAGCATCCCTTAGAATTTTCTTCTGCTTTTTTGTGTTTTTGTGTCGTCAATTTTTCCCATCCTCCTAGTCCAAACCTTACCATTTCCTTTCAATCCTTCCCTCTTATATTTCGGGAAAATGATGCTAAAAACATATTGATGGCAAGGCACAAATCTCCAAATATCAAGGGGAACGTACTATTTGTGCCAATTTGTTCTGATTCCTGATTCCAGGTCAGAGGTAGCAGTTAAACATGAACTGCTACGCACTGATGAGTCTACGACGAAATGTTAAATTTAAGTAAAGATGGTTATGTGCATCCAACATAAATTAGGGGGTAAAAACCTTTTGCCTCTTAAACTTTTTACGACATTATGACAGTTCATTCAACCTTTCAGGAAGCAAGTTAGTTTTAGTTTTGAAAACTTAATATGGGCGGAACTCAAAGCAGTTATTTGGAAGATATAAAAGAATTGTATAAAATCGTTTAGTTTTATCTTCGTAAAACATTGGTGAAAGCTTGAACATGTCTCAATACATGAAGGCAAAATACGACGCGGCAAAGCCCAACAGGAAGCGCGATAATGAACGTTCGCATAATTCGTCGAGGCCGCCATGTAAATTGCGGAGCATGTTAACCGTTACAGAGAGAATAAAATACAAACGCAATCTTTCAAAACCGTATGGTCCTTTTCAATACTACAAATCTAAAACGGTCCTTTTCAATACTACAAATCTAAAAATCAATTGCTATCTATACACATCTCGAATGCAGTCCTACGTCAATCTCGCGGTTATGTCTCCAAGTTTTTGCCTTTCACATATAGAAAGGCTATGCAATCACTTGAAAAACCGACTAGTAAAAATTGGCCCGGAGGGTCAAGTGTCATATACCATTCGACTCAGTTCATCGAGCTGAGCAATGTATGTGTGTGTCACATAATCTCACTAAGTTTTCTCGGAGATGGCTGAACCGATTTTGACAAACTTAGATTCAAATGAAAGATCTCATGCTCCCATACGGAGTTCCTGTATTTCATCCGGATCCGACTTCCGGTTTCTGAGTTATAGGGTAAAGCGTGTTCAATATAGTACACCGTCACTTAAACCGGCGAAACAAAACACGTAAAAAAATTTCTAAACTGGTCTCAAAACTGAACAAATCGATAGTCATTATCAGTAAGCAACTGAACAAACCGATTCCGGCTATCCTGATTCCCGGTATCCGGTTCCGAAAGCACCGGAAAAAGTGGTCATATATAACCCAAATGGATCTCACTCACTTTTCTCAGCGATGGTTTGACCGATTTCCACAAACATGGAATCAAAGCTTGTACGCAAAGAGGCCTAAATAAAATATCTTTAAATAAAAGTTCAATAAACAAACAAAAAAACTTTAATACAATAAACCCTTTGTCTCATCATACTGACAACAGATTAACACTCTAATATGTTTTTGCGATGACCGCTAATGAACTACACCTCTGCGATACGAAACAGTCATGCGATTAAAAATATCCCTTTGGCCGAACCCTTGGAAGCATACTGCGGATCCCTAGAAGCAGCTGCGGACTCAGAAAGCGTTCAGAAAAGCCAACTTACTATTCTGTTGAATAGTCCATTCGCTTAGATTTATCCACAACTAGGATGAGATCTTCAGCTTTCAACGGGCGGTTCGAAACATGTGAAACGCCTAGTTATCGTTGAAAAGTATTCCTGAATCAAGCAAGTCCTGAAATGGCCAATAAAAGGAGTTTGAGGCGAAGACAAAAGATAGAAAATCCGAAAATGAATAGCATGCTTATGTTTTCTAAAACGTTATATGAACTTGAATGTTCGTTATTTTACAGCTGTATGTCTCCGAAGAACCGCGATTAGCCAGATTTCACCTGATGGTCATAACATACGACTTGGTAAAGAAAATATGTAAAGGGTGACTTTTTAAGAGGTACAGGATTTGATTTAAAATCCCCTATTTATCCACCTAGTGGTGTAATGATGCCTTTCTTATATTACTTATATTCCCAAAAATATTACTTGAAGATTCATTCATGATTTGTTTTTTCAATCAGGAATAAAATAATCTTTCTTTGGGTATGAATTAACAAAACCTTTTCAATTTGTAAACAGTTATGTCAAGTTAATAGGAATTTGTCTTTATTTTGCATCGCCGCACTCAATGATTGAACGCTGTTTACCCTATAGATTTGATCTAGAAGAATTTTACCCTTTTTTGCAATGTTGTACAATATTTTTACTTCTGATCTTCCAAATCTACCCGTTGGTTGTCAGAAATCGCTATTCTGTGACGACACAAGTCTGTTAGCCACAGGTAGAAATCTTAGAGTGATCTGCAGTCGCCTACAAAGAAGCTTTGATATTTTCAGTGATTTTAAGTCAATATGGAAAATTAACCAAATACAGCAAAAACGCAATTGATTATCTTCGTCATAAACCAAGAGCTTCATTTCTTAAACCAAAATTTAATCATATTATCAAATTGAATGGTTTAACATATGACAAAAAACTCACTCTCAAGGATCACCTTGAAGGAATCCAGGCAAAGTGTAATAAATATATTAAATGTTTATATCTTCTCTTAAACAGAAATTCTAAGCTCCTGTCTAAAAAACAAATTATTAATTTATAAACAAATTTCCAGACCAGCCATGGTTTATGCAGTACCAATTTGGTCAAGTTGCTGTTCCACCAGAAACAAAGCTTCAAAGGGTTCAGAATAAAATTCTGAAAATGATTTTGAAGCGTCCCCCCTGGTTTAGTAC
Source organism: Malaya genurostris (assembly GCF_030247185.1). Classification (NCBI taxonomy): domain Eukaryota; kingdom Metazoa; phylum Arthropoda; class Insecta; order Diptera; family Culicidae; genus Malaya; species Malaya genurostris. Next base: position 80,703,701 of record NC_080570.1, on the reverse strand, counting down.
ACAGACTCACAAATATTGAACCATTGGATGTAATGTCACTTAATATTATAAGCAAATTCCGACAAAAATCGATGCAACCTTCAATTGAATCGATTCGCTCTCTGTATTAGTTAGTAAGTTAGTATATAAATTGCTTTTCCCCATTACATAATACAAGTAGGTTTACAATTTTCATTACACAAAAATCACAGAACTGCGGAGGCAAATAATGTGTTAATGGTAATAACCAAATCATATATATATATAATAGGTCACCACTTCAACTAATTTAATAGTGAAGATAATAACTGTAACACATATCTATTGAATAGACTATTTTGCCACGCAGTTCGAGCGGCGTGCGTCGAGGATTGAAGGTGTGTTTCTTTTTTGTCGGGTATATAAAAAAACGGGTGCCGTTTACACAAACTTTTTATTCATTGGCACTTTTGCAATCTTGCGACGTGTTATAATAGTAGGATTTTTCTTGTATGTAGGATGCCTTTGCTATACTGGCTTGTATAGTAGAGTGAACTGTCCGGTTCTGGATTCCAGCTTCTCAACAACACTCTAAGTGCACTTTCGCAAAACTGTTACCACTTGTTATGCTTTTTCGGTAACACAAAAGTGGATCTACGCTTCTTGTGCTGTATGATTTGTTCACGAAAAATAGCTATTATCCCTTAGTGAATGTTTCTTCTTCCATTTGCTACCATCAGGCTATGTGCTGACAAATCCGATATTTACTTTTATTTATCACTATTCAAAAACTGTTTTCATGCTCTTCTGTCAGTCACATTTAGCGGATTCTTTTCTTACAACGATATTGTACACGGATTGGTACTACTTAAAAACGATTATTAACACGAGAACGACCTTTTTTCTTTTAAGTGTTAATCGCGCAATGAATAATATGTTTGTTTCGTCCTAAAGTTTTACTGGCTACACTCTTAACTATGACGTCCGTGACTTGCGGCTACTCTCCGCGAATTCTTTGAAACTGACTGACCCCTAACTCTTCCCAACTATGGGTTTTTAATCTACTACCATTCAGATTTTAGTACAAGCTGAGCTTGGGATTTTAATTAGAACGTTCGTCCGACATTCTCCCGAAGTTCTACCAAAATGCCGTAAGCCGCGAACCGAAACCACTGTGACTATGTCAATAACAGTGCACAGTGGTCCAGGAAGCAAAATTAGCCGGAAACAATTGTTTACGCTTTTATTATTGGGCTTAGAAATTTGAAGTCTTCGGCACATTAGTTGCAATTAATAAACTGCGTTTTTCGGCCATAGTGGTTTTAGGGTGGTCTTAAAGCAAACTATGAATTAAAAAATTATTTCAAAATCTGGATGAGATAGAACAATGCATCCTTCCACAATAATTTAGAATAATCAATTTAAGGCAACTTTGTCGAAGATATTGGTTATGTATCTTTAACCGTTTTTACATTAGAACGGTTTACATATCCTAAGTTAGGGTGCTTCTTAAAAAAACAGTTTTTATTCAATAACTTTTTCATTTGAATTTTCTCAATAAAGTAATGTTCTAAGAAATTCAAGAGCCTGAAAAGGCGCAACTTTTGGTGGAAAAAGATTATTTTATACTACCTGGTTCAATAGTTATGATAGATTTTAACAAAAAAATACGCCTTTTTTAAATAACGGTTTCCAAAAATGGCGCAACCCGAAAAAAAAATTTTCGATTGCATGTGATAGCTTATACATTTTTATATAATATGAGAGAAATTTGGAAAACAGTTATTTTTCTATCTCATTTAAATCAAAATTCCGTGCAAGTATTTTTTTACTTTATCATATAATATTTAGCTTAGTAACATACTAAGGAGTGTTAGAAAAAGGATATTTCATGACAAATATTTACAATCTATTCTTTGGACATTTGTCGTACATGTAATAAGATGTAACTTTTAAATTTTTTATCTTTCTCATAAAGAAAAGTTTTACAATCACTGTGAAAACTGAGTTTTGAACAGAGGTCCATAGAGCCGAATATCATATACTAATCAAAAGTGTTTGTGTTTGTCACACTCAGTTTCAATGGGGATCTCAGAGAAATCTCCTAAATTTCATTTCATTTATATGCAATTACATGGTGAAAAGCGCCAACAAATCAATTTCCAAGTGTTTCTTATAAGTGGCCATGGAAAGGAAGGGAAAAAAACTACTTAGTAAAATCTCCAAAACTCCAAAACTACTTAGTAAAATTAATTTGAACAATATGTATATTAACGAGTATCATATTACAATATTAGATGCCGTGTATTTTCTGGAAGGAAAACTTTGTTAGTATTTTTGTTTGTTTGGTTTTCAGAGAAATGATGGGATCGGAAGTCATTAGAAGCCTTAAGAACAGATCTTCTAAATTGACCTGCCTGTTGAATTTTCTTGTATTATTTTCCCTAAATCTTCGAATGCATTTGTTTTTCGTTTCTGCCGCTTCTTCTGAGAACATTCCAATTGGAAGAATTGCATATTGTACAATAGCGACTCCATGCACGAGTAATTTGTGTACAGTTGGTGACAAAGCGTACCAACCATACAACTTGTTTTATAGCTCATGTGTACTGTTCGTATATATTCCGAAAGACACCACATCGATCTCCATTTTGCTGTTAATTAGACACGAAAGCTATTAACGATTTGACGGGAACTTCTTCACAAGCTTGCTTCACTTGTCGGTGATCTGTAATGAAACTTAATCTTCCAAAAGAAGCAGTAGACTCGGATGATGATCCTTCCAAATACGAGTTTGGACTCTCTCCGCTTCATGCGTATATTCGCACTATGGATTTGTTCTCAAGATTTCTTATCGACCAACGTGGAATGTTTCAAAGAATAATAATGCAGTGAGTCATCATGAAAAATCTATCCGTTCGGCTCTTCGAGAACAATTGGGTCTACAATCAGTGAACCTCGGCCAGGGGGAGGAAATTCAAACAGCGGTAATGTTGCGAGGCGGTTTTTTGAAGGAAGAGAAATAGTTGCTAAAATTACAGGACTGAATCATGATTTATTGGAAAGATTTTATGTTATACTATCACTAATTAACAGCAAAATGGAGATCGATGTGGTGTCTTTCGGAATATATACGAACAGTACACATGAGCTATACAACAAGTTGTATGGTTTTTACGCTTTGTCACCAACTGTACACAAATTACTCGTGCATGGAGTCGCTATTGTACAATATGCAATTCTTCCAATTGGAATGTTCTCAGAAGAAGCGGCAGAAACGAAAAACAAATGCGTTCGAAGATTTAGGGAAAATAATACAAGAAAATTCAACAGGCAGGTCAATTTAGAAGATCTGTTCTTAAGGCTTCTAATGACTTCCGATCCCATCATTTCTCTGAAAAACAAAACAAACAAAAATACTAACAAAGTTTTCCTTCCAGAAAATACACGGCATCTAATATTGTAATATGATACTCGTTAATATACATATTGTTCAAATTAATTTTACTAAGTAGTTTTGGAGTTTTGGAGATTTTACTAAGTAGTTTTTTTCCCTTCCTTTCCATGGCCACTTATAAGAAACACTTGGAAATTGATTTGTTGGCGCTTTTCACCATGTAATTGCATATAAATGAAATGAAATTTAGGAGATTTCTCTGAGATCCCCATTGAAACTGAGTGTGACAAACACAAACACTTTTGATTAGTATATGATATTCGGCTCTATGGACCTCTGTTCAAAACTCAGTTTTCACAGTGATTGTAAAACTTTTCTTTATGAGAAAGATAAAAAATTTAAAAGTTACATCTTATTACATGTACGACAAATGTCCAAAGAATAGATTGTAAATATTTGTCATGAAATATCCTTTTTCTAACACTCCTTAGTATGTTACTAAGCTAAATATTATATGATAAAGTACAAAAATACTTGCACGGAATTTTGATTTAAATGAGATAGAAAAATAACTGTTTTCCAAATTTTTCTCATATTATATAAAAATGTATAAGCTATCACATGCAATCAAAAAATTTTTTATCGGGTTGCGCCATTTTTGAAAACCGTTATTTAAAAAAGGCGTATTTTTTTGTTAAAATCTATCATAACTATTGAACCAGGTAGTATAAAAAAAAATCTTTTTCCACCAAAAGTTGCGCCTTTTTAGGCTCTTGAATTTCTTAGAACATTACTTTATTGAGAAAATTCAAATGAAAAAGTTATTGAATAAAAACCTTTTTTTTCAGAACCACCCAAACTTAGGATATGTAAACCGTTCTAATGTAAAAACGGTTAAAGATACACAACCAATATCTTCGACAAAGTTGCCTTAAATTGATTATTCTAAATTATTGTGGAAGGATGCATTGTTCTATCTCATTCAGATTTTGAAATATTTTTTTAATTCATAGTTTGCTTTAGGACCACCCTAAAACCACTATGGCCGAAAAACGCAGTTTATTAATTGCAATTAATGTGCCGAAGACTTCAAATCTCTAAGCCCAATAATAAAAGCGTAAACAATTGTTTCCTGCTAATTTTGCTTCCTGGACCACTGTGCAGTGATCGGTGCCCGTGAAAAGATTTTTTTTTTGTTGCTGCTCGTCGCGGTTACACTGACGTGAAGGCTTGCTAGAAAGGTGGCGAGTTTTTTCTTCACGGCTGGGTTGCTATTCTTGCAATACTTCAATGAGATTCAATGAAAGACTTTGGTGAGGGCGCAGCACTATATTAAATTTTAATTGATTGTATATGATGATGTTTACAATACCGTCAAACCCACCAGCCATGCGAGGGGTCTACTCTTTGCATCACCGATTCGTATGAAAAAAAACCAGCAGTTTCCGACATTTTTAACACGCCATTCTACATTCAATAAAATTTAGAACAAGAGCATTCAAGCTGTTACCGAACTTGATTAAAGCGAGCCTCGAATTCCGTGTCGTCGAAAAATTCCGAAACGTTTCGAGCAAGTAAAGGCTAATGACTTTGAATTTGAAAAATCGATAGATTTTTCCAGTAAATCTTACTTTGAAGTTTTTGATCAATTGATTTCGTATCTTAAAAGTCGATTCGAAAATATTTCTGGGTGATTTTCAAACTATTGAAAAAAATTTCAGTTGGTCAGCCAGCAGATATCGATGAAACTGGGAAATTTAATTCAACGACAAGGAAAGGTTACTCAGTGACAGAGATATGTTTCTGCATCTACTGGAAAGACAAAAAAAAGCAAATTGTCTGAGGAAAATTGTAAATATCAAACAACATATACAGGGATAACGAGCTTGTACCATAGTATGTGCTTTTCGTTCATCTATTTGTTACAGAACCAGGATCATCTTGTTCTAATGAAAGAAGTTTTTCGGTTCTTCGTAGGTTAAAAACGTACAATGTTGCAATATCGACTTAATAACGTTGCTGTTTTACATATCTATCGCGACATTATTAGACGACTTTGTTTAGCGGAATGCAAAACGCAATTCTGTGTTTGCATAGCGCAAATCATTTATGTGTATCCTAATGATCTTTTACACGCTGCAATAATTCAAAAACAAAATTACTTTTTTATTCCTTTCCATTCATGAACAATAGAAACCCCGTCGACGACTTTTATATGAAGGCAAACTACCCACTCGAACCAAAAATGATCTTCCGGATCTGCTGGCAGCAACTGCTCGTTTTAAAGCTACTATTGAGTCATTGCTCAAGTTCGAAGATCAAATGGCTGACACTTTCGGTTTCGAAAATATAATGGTATAAATGACGCAATCGACATATCGCACTTCTTCTATCCTCTTCCTCAATGATATGATATCTATGGATCATATTCATATCCATAGATTTTTTTTATTCAATATTACAATATATTTTTAGGCACACTGCTTAAGCTCTAAGATGCCAAGGTCATTTTCTAATCTTAATTAACGACTAACTTAAAACTAGAATAGTATCATTAGAATATGTGATCTTAGGTTCTCGAAAATCCAGCGTTCAGCTGGCGATCGGCAATGATCGATGTATTCAGTATTGCACGAGTATATTTCACAAGTCTTCCGTGGGCGGTGATGGTGATGTTAAGGAAGAGAATGAAAAAATAGTAAATATTGTGGAAACGGGGTAAAAAGGGGATATGGGAACAAAATGTCTGAAAACGACAGAGTTGCCATCGAGATGATGGGGGAACGAAAAAGTTAGTGACAAAAAAAGATCTTGTTAGTTCCAATGAAGATGGTGGACAGGGACGGGGATCGAGAGAATCGAGCAGATGTTAGTGTCGAACCTGTAGGTGGAAATTATACTTTCTGAGTGAGGAATAACACATTACACTTGTATATCAATATGTTTAAGGTACTGGTATATGAGAAGCATATATAAACTATCCCGACTCGCCAACACATCCCGAACCGGAACCTCAGGCGGTCTACCTCGGGCCCTAAGGGATTCCAGTAGCTTCGACCTGGCGTCACGATACTCTACGCACGACCACACGACATGCTCGATGTCCAGATAACCGTCGCCACGGGTGCAGAGACCGCTCTCCGTGAGCCCAATACGTTGTGCGTGCGTAGAGATGTGCGTTGAAAGTGTAGTGATTTGACATGAGCCGCGACATAACACGAATGAAATCGCGACTCACGTTCATCCCCCTGAACCAAGGTTTCGTCGATACCCTAGGGATAATGGAATGTAACCATCGCCATTGCTCCATGAAGTTTTCCAACTTTCAAGAGTTTTCTGACGAGAGATACTGAAAAATTCATTGAAGCAGATTGGTCCTTCATAATGCGCCCACCTTAGCCAATGAGTCTGCCTTTTCATTTCCCGGAATGGAACAATGCGAAGGGACCCAGACTAAAAATATTGAATAAGACCGTTCAGATACAGCTTCTATTGAGCTTAGACTGTCCGTGACAATGAAGTAATGGTCGTTGGGCAAGGTTTCAATGATCTCGAGGGTGTACTGAATAGCAGCTAATTCTGCGACGTGAACTGAAGCCGGATCACTGAGTTTGTATGAAGCGGTGACGTTTTGATTGAAGATGCCGAAGCCTGTGGACCTGTTGATGTTTGATCCGTCAGTGTAAAACACCTTTTCGCAGTTGACTGTTCTAAATTTATAATGAAAGATATTAGGGGCCACTTGAGGGCGTATGTGATCCGGAATTCCACGAATCTCTTCTCTCATGGATGTGTCGAAAAACACAGTAGAATCAGAAGTATTCAAGAAATGAGCACGGTAGGAAACAAACGATGAAGGATTAATATTCTGAGCCATGTAATCAAAATACAAGGACATAAAACGGGTCTGAGAATTGAGCTCGACAAGCCTAGCTATGGGTCCTATAATAGACACAACGCTGTCGTCGGCAAGTTGTCTTAGCATGCAAGATGTGTTGATACACTAATATACGTAAAAATTGTATAAAAAGGGGCTTGAGCATGAGCCCATGTAACTGAATCGTATTGTCGACAAATCACCATGCGCAATACATGTATTTCTCGGACAACAGATTATACAAAAAGTTATTCAGAATTGGTGAAAGACCATGCTGATGCAACTTCTCAGATAAGATGTTTATGGAAACTGAGTCAAAAGCCCCCTTAATGTCTAAGAAAACTGATGCCGTTTGTTCTTTACGAGTAAATGCCATTTGAATTTCTGTTGAGAGCAACGCGAGACAATCGTTCGTTCCTTTTCCCCTGCGGAAACCAAATTGAGTATCTGAAAGTAAGCCATTTGTCTCGACCCAATTGTCTAGACGAAACAGAATCATTTTTTCGAACAATTTCCAGATACAGGAAAGCATAGCAATCGGCCGATACGAATTGTGATCAGAGGCAGGTTTCCCTGGTTTTTGAATGGCGATAACTCCTACTTGTCTCCAGTCATGTGGGACAATATTGTCCTCAAGAAGCCTATTGAATAAATTCAATAAGCGCCTTTTGGCAGAGTCAGGCAAATTTTTCTAAAAGTTGAATTTGATTTTGTCTAACCCCGGAACTTTATTGTTACACGATAAAAGCGCAAGTGAGAACTCTACCATCGAAAAAGGTGTTTCGTTTCTGTTTGAAGAGGCAACGCGCACGATCGTCTGTTCCGGAACAGAGTCAGGACATACTTTTTTGGCGAAATCGAATATCCAGCGGTTAGAATATTCCTCGCTTTCGTACGTGGTGTTTTTGTTGCGAATTCGTCGGGCTGTGCTCCAAAGAGTGCTCATTGATGTTTCTCTCGATAATCCGTCTACGAATCGACGCCAATAACCGCTTTAATCAAGCTTTTCATTTTAGCGTCGAATGCCGCGTAGTTTTTAAAATTATCAGGTGTTCCGTTTTTCCTAAACTTGATAAATGATGAAGCCCTCTCCGCGTTTAATTCTGAGCACTCTTTGTCCCACCACGGGTTGGGAGGACGGACGTTAGTTTTCGCGCCGGGTACTCGTTTCGTCTGAGCTTGAGTCGCGGTGTCGAGAATCAAGCCAGCCAAAAACGTGTACTCTTCCTCCGGAGGAAGTTCTTGTGTTGTTTCTATTTTCTCAGATATCGAATTTGCGTAGCATTTCCAATCAATATTTCGTGTGAGGTCATACGAAACATCGATTGTCCCTATATCCATAGATATTTTAAATGTTACCGTGTAATGAAAGTAAGCGTTAAATAATACTTTTGTGGATTACTTAAATCAATCAGAATGAACTCAAACGAATCTATCTCAATTTGGGTAAAAAATATCTCAATGAAAAAAAATAAACCAGCCTATTTAAGTAACAAGAAAAAGACATTATCATATCAATAAGCGTATTAAGAAGAAGTCTTAAACGGTCTACGGGGTTTAAAAACGGTCGCTTTGTTACTTTTAAGACAAAGTAGAAAAATCTACCGAATCTATAAATAGATTCTCTGTCATATTTTCCAGCTCAGTCAACTCTGCCTTCATGCGGGGTAATAGGTAAAGTATTTTTTTGAAACGGATGAAAATTTCAGACTTTCGAAATGTGTATTTGATCCAATATTCGATATCTTGTGATGCAAGCAGTCGACGTGTATTTAGTTCACTTTCAATGCCCATCGGTAGTATTTATTTTAGAGTTTTATCACCACGATAAAACGTTTGCCGTTTTTGATTGTGTTAGTACTTTTCTAATGTAGTGTTTTCGGATTGTACAAGTTATCGAGTATTTCCGTGATAGTAAATATGAAGTAAAATTTTGTTCTCGGTAGTAGGAACTCACATTTTTCTCCCCCATACCATCCTGTTATTAAACATTATGACGACCGCATTCACATATAGAATAATCATGCCACCTGTCCATTTTTTAAATTTATATTTTATTCTCTTCTGTAGCTTTCATGGCAACGCTATCCATGCATTCTGAAAGCTGGTCATTGTCATGGTGGCAAAGCAACAGCTAAATTGGACAACTCAAGTGCATTGCACGATGCTGCAGGACTATTATATGGTACTGGTCTCACAGATGGTACTTCCTACTGCAGCTTAGAGCCATACATTGACGCCAAATTTGACGTGCACATACAGAAAATTGGAAACAATTACAAAGCATTTATGTAAGTTGTAACATTTCAGAGTTTTGCTTCATGTTATATATGTCTTAACATATTTATATCTTATCAGGAGAAAATCTATTTCTGGAAACTGGAAAACAAATCAAGGGTCAGCAATGCTTGAACAGATTTCAATGACTGAGAAGTACAAATCATGGATTGATGAGGTAAGTTCTGAAATTCATTTTAAAATAAACAACGAGTGTAAATGTAAAGCGTGTAATGCAAGTATTAGGTTTTACACGAACATGACATAACCTCACAAAATAAACAGAATGAACTATTTTGACAGCCGCCGGTGGTTTGAATTTAATTTATTTTAGTTTCATCCTTTGAATTTAAAAATTGCAACCTCACATTAATCAGATTTATACTAATATCGCTCCTTGAGGCTGGAAACGCATACAGGGCAATCTTTTTAGTTTTTTCACTGTGGAACACGTTTTTAACAGGCACTTTTTCGACATATTTCAATTTTTAATTTTCAGTCGCGAAAAAAAACAAACCACCGCACAGTGGTCTCAATCATGTAAAGACGCGCGTTGTTTTATTTGTTGATTTTGAAGCTTTCATATCTTCAGAAGAATTTCTGTTTGATATAATCCGCTTCTTTTAATATAATCAAAATTGTCATTAATCCACCTACAAGTGAGTTAAAAAAATTTGTTTCATGCAATATGAGATAGAGTATTTATGTTTTTAGAAAAGTTGTAGATCATATTGAAACAAGAAAACATGCCGAAGACACTTTAAAACACTTTAAAATGCATTGGTGTCGAGATATGGTGCATTGTTTATTAGAGACCCCCCCAAAATTCAGAACTTTTTTCAATGAATTTTTTAAATTTTAGAATGTTCCACAATTATATTTCAATTATCAAAATACACATTTTTGTCAAAGGTTGCATATGTTTAAGTTCACAAACTAAAATGTTTTTGAACAATTTAATTACAAAATACTAGATATTGAAGTGTCAATATCTCAAAAATGTGGAAATATGTGGAACTAATTTTAACGAAGTTTGATAGTATGATCAAAACACTATTATAAAAATTAGTAGGTGCAACCTAAATTCGCTTAAATTTATATGAAAGCGCACTTTAAAAAAAACATGTTCGTACATTCCCCAACGCGCTCTTTGAACATAACTCATGGTTTGAGTTGCGATAACTCAAATTCATAAACTGGAGTAATATGTCAAAATATGAGTATGGAATTGAATAAAATTTACTCAGACCATGGGTTCTCTCGTATCTATTCATACATTAGAGTAAGCGTTGAGTTTTCAAGCATTTGAGTGAAAACAATACTTCTTGCAGTTCAGTGCGTTTTCTTTATCGGAATATTCTTATCGAATTAAAGAATACATCGTTTTTAATTGCCGTTTCTAGACTCGGTTTTCGAAACCATGAATCATCATTCATAGATGTCTTCAATAGAAATTTTGTAGTTTTAACTATGCTGAGTGAGAAGTCCAACATGAGGATATCAATATCGATCAAATTTGGCTAAAACCAGTCAATAGGAAACGATTTTGAATCACTTTTTTATCGCCTTCGATTTAAAAGAAAGAAGAATTACTTTTTATATAAACATTGTCGTAAAAGAATTTTCTTTATTTTGAGTGCAAGGAATACAAATGTTGAGTTAAACTGACTCAAATTTTGAAAAAATATTGTTTTCTTATTTTGAATAAAAAATACTCAAATTTTGACAACTTCGTCCCTTAATAAAAAAATGAGTAGATAGGTGGTAACTCAAGTTTAGAGTACGTGCAGTTTTTATGAATTTGAGTGGAGTGTCACTCAATTTTGAGTAATGTTGAATGAGGGTGATTATTAGGGTGGGACAAGGTTGTATGGGAAAAAGATGAAAATGTTTATTTTCTCGCTCCACCAAACTATTCGTTTTCCTTTTGGGTCCCTAAAGTACCAGGCAAAATTTTAGCCCGATCGGAGAAACTATATTTTCGCGCCCACGGTTTAAAGTTTGTATGGGATTTAGTATGGAGAAATTCACTTTTAACAAAAAATCGGCTGGAAATTAACCTATGAGCTCTAAAAATCAGCGCATAGGATATTTTCGTAGTAAATTTAACGAGGAAGAAAACTTTGGAAGACCGCAAAACAATCCGACATTTGTAGAAAAAGTTATTAAAGAAAAACCGACACAAGGTCTGAACAATGGCTCATTCCTTAATATATCTAGCACCACTGTTGCTAGTGAAAGTAACATGATGTGACTTCCCTTTAATGTGCTATAACGGTTGATCCGTTTTGTTTGATGTCTTCACGATAGTTACTCAGCCGAGTATAAAGATTACTTTTAAGTGAAAAACCATGCTCCAAACCTTACTGTAAAGACACAAAAAGTCATGTAAATTGTGTTTTTGTTTGCATAAAATAGTACCATCTATATCTTCTAAACTATAAGAGATAGAGGATTTATATATCCCGCAAAGTATTTGGATTTGAGTTTATCTAAAATATTGTAGAAGATTCCAAAAACCTATTTCTTCAAATTAAAAAGTTAGACTTTTTTATGTCTTTACGGTGAGTTTTGGAACATGACTTGTTACTTAAAAATAATCCTCATACTCAGCTCAGAAACTTTTGTGAAGACATCAAACAACTAAAATCAACCTTTATAGCATAATAAAAGAAAGCGCAATCATATAACCACCACTAGCAGCAGTGGTGCTAGATAAATTAAGGAGTGAGCCATTGTTTGGACCTTGAGTCGGTTTTCCTTTAATAACTTTTTCTACAAATGTCGTATTGTTTTGCTGTCTTCTAAGGTTTTCTTCCTCGATAAATTTTCTACCAAAAATAACACATTGACTGATTTTTAGTGTTCATAGGTTGATCTCCAACCGATTTTTTTTGTTAAAAGTGAATTTCTCCATACTAAATCCCATACAAACTTTAAACCGTGGGCGCGAAAATATAGTTTCCCCGATCGAGCTAAAATTTTGCATGATACTTATGGGACTCGAAAGGAACACGAAAAGTTTGGTGGAGCTGATATCCATTTTTTTGTGATTATATATGTAGCACCCTTACATACAGTATTCATTAACCTTGCACCATAAATTAAGTAAACATACAGGATCCGGCACTCGAAGTGTAACCAATTACAAAGGACATAAATTCAGTTTGGAAAATTACTTTTACTTAATTCAAAGTACAAAATGTGTAAAAATAATACAAAATTCAGAATCAATTCACTTTTGCTCGATATGACCACCTTTTGCCTTGACTATGGCCTTGAGACGGTCAAAAAACGAATCGCAAGCTGCCCGAATGTGACTTGCAGGTGTATTTTGGCCCACTCGCGGACAATAACTTTTTTCAGCGCCTCGAGACTGGTGTATCTTTTAGTTCGGACTTTGCTCTCCAAAATGGCCCAAAGATAATAATCCATTGGATTCACATCTGGTGAATTCGAGAGCCATTGTGTGGACGTGATGAAGTTCGGAACGTTGTTTTTCAGCCATTCTTGGTTCACTTGAGCTTTGTGAGACGGTGCCGAGTCCTGCTGAAACGTCCATGGTCTGCCACCGAAATGTTTGTCTGCCCACGGCTTCAAAGCAACCTCCAGAATACTTTCCCGATAATATGTCGCATTTACCTTGACGCCAGGCTCGAAGGTCTGAAGTTGGTTACACTTCGAGTGCCGGACCCTGTAAATTTCCCATTGCCCCGGATACACCAACAGCGCTTCTAGTGAGAAACGGGTGTACTTTTTCCTTTAGCTACTGTTGTTGTTGTAAATGCGCAGGCAGAAATCAGGAATCAGAGCAAATTGGCTCAAATGGCCTTGATATTTCGAGATTTGTGCCTTGCCATCAATTTGTTTTAGCATCCTTTTCCCGATATATAAGAGGGAAGGATTGAAAGGAAATGGTAAGGGTTGGACTAGGAGGATGGGAAAAATTGACGACACAAAAACACATAAAAGCAGAAGTAAATTCTGCACCCCTAAGGGATGCTGAACAATCTACTGAGGATCACATTTAGTGGAAGCAGAAGTAATTTCTGAACCTCTATGAGGTCCCGAACAGTTTGCTGTTAATAAAACCTCCAACCCCCGAGAGGATTTAGAGATCTTACAAAAGCGACACCATTCTGCACACCCGGAAGAATGTAGAACGATTTGCAGTATCTACGATCAGAAGTAAATTCGGTACCCCCTAAAGGATGCCAAGCAATCTGCTAAACCTTATTTAAGGTGAATACAGAATCATTCACTCCAGGAAGAACGATGAACCCTTCTGACTATAGCTCCTTACCACGAGAGAATATCCTTCAATTTTAGCTCTGCATACACAGTAGCTGCGTCAATGCGGGACAGTTACATATCAGATCATATGAAGTACCATAATCGCATTCACACAAATCACACGAATAATACTCAGCACGTTGAATAGTAGCCATGTGATAATTGAGTTTGAAATGTCCAGTCAGAGCTCTGACCAGAATACTGCAATGATGTTTGGAGAAATGCAGTAGACACTTTGACATTTTCAGATTTAAATCTGGTAGAAATGCTTATGTCTGAGCGCAAGTTTGCAAGCTGCGCCAGCATAAATTAAGTAAACATAGATTTCCCATTGTCCCGGATACACCAACAGCGCTTCTGGTGAGAAACGGGTGTACTTTTTTTCCATTAGCTACTGTCATAAATCAAATAAACATAGATTCCCCAGTGTTATAGTAATGTAGTTGAGCAACCCGTGACAGCGAAAGCACCGTCTGGTGGAGAATGGGTGCGTAAATGCTCCTAAAATGCATGCAAAAAGTTGCCTGCGCATTTAACACAACCACAGTAGCTAATGGAAAAAAGTACACCCGTTTGTCACTAGAGGTGCTGTTAGTGTCACCGTACAGTGATAAATCTATGTTTATTTGATTTATGCTACTGTGGTTGTGTTAAATGCGCAGGCAACTTTGTACATGCATTTTAGGAGCATTTACGCACCCATTCTACACCAGACGGCGCTTTTGGTGTTACGGGTTGCTCGACTACAGTACTATTACACTGGGGAATCTAGGTTTATTTTATTGTTTTATGCTTGCACCTTAAATTCAATATTGATCCAACTGAGCGAGAAAATAGGAATCAGATGTATGCCTCGGTTTAAAAGTCGGTTTTCAAAACGATTACATAACCTTTCTACATGAGAAAGGCAAAACGTAAGAATTCTTCTAAATTTGGTTCAAATCTGTTTCAATTTAATGGTTCAAGGTAGTTGGTGGCCGTACGAACCTTTACCAGTTCCCAGCTCCCGATATAACATATAAATATATATATATATATATATATATATATATATATATATATATATATATATATATATATATATATATATATATATATATATATATATATATATATATATATATATATATATATATATATATATATATATATATATATATATATATATATATGGTATTATATAAGAAAACGAAATGGGTTCACTATTATATTATATATAGTATAATCGAGGTCGATCCGAACGGCCACCAACTGACGTACAAACTCTACTAGGTTTTATTCAAATTTCTAAGTTTTTATACCATTTTGCCATCGTACTCTAAACGACGGATTAAATTTTTGTTGAATCCGAAAATCTGCAGTAATTTTGGATAGGATCGTAGGACCTTCCATTTGACCTTAAGATTGGCAATATCGGTTCTACAAACTCTGAGAAAAGTGAGTGAGATCCATTTTTGAGCATATGACTATTATCTCCTGTCGTCAATTGAATACCGGAAACCAGGATAGCCGGAATCGGTTTGTTTGGCTGCCTATTAATAATGGCTATCGATTTGTGTAGCTTTGAGTCCAGATTCGATTTTTTTTGCGTTGTTTTTGTTTCACCGGTTTAAGTGACGGTGTACAATATATAACACACTTTACCCTATAACTCCAGAGCCGGAGTTGGATTCGGATGAAAATCAGGAATTCCGTATTGCACCGCGAGACCTTTCATTTGAAGTCTAAGTTTGTGGTCAAATTCGGTTGATAATCGGTCAAATTATCACGTAGAAAAGTGAGTGAGGTCCATTTTCGATTATATGACCATTATTTCCGGCGCTTCCGGAATCGGAGATTGGGCACCAGGATAGCCGGAATCGGTGTACAATATTTAACACACTTTACACACAACTCCGGAACCGGAAGTGGAATAAAACTGAAATTCACGAATTCCGTATGGGACCACGAGACCTTTCATTTGAGTGTAAGTTTGTCAAAATCGGTTCAGCCATCTCCGAGAAAACCCAGTGAAATTATTTGACACATACATATACACACATACATACACACATACATACACACACATACATACATACACACATACATACATACACATATATACAATGGCACGAAAACGGGAGCCAAGGTACAGACGGCGTCCTGCACATTGGTGGAACGAGACACTCGGCACCCTCCGTGCTGCCTGCCTAAGAGCCAGAAGACGCTACCAGAGGGCAAGAATCCTCCCGGATAGAGAGGAGCGGAAGTTGGCGTTCCAGGAGGCCAGAACAGCATTTAAAAAGGAGATAATCGTGAGCAAGTCGAACTGCCACAAGGAGCTATGCAGAGAAGCCGACGCAAACCCCTGGGGTAACGCGTATCGAGCCGTGATGGCGAAGATCAAAGGTCCAGCGACGCCTGCCGGAATGTGCCCAGATAAGCTGAAGATAATCGTGGAGGGTCTCTTATTTATTTATTTATTTATTATTAAATTTATTCATCTGACAATAAAATGGTCTTAATGAATTGGATTAGTCAAGTCATAAAATTGTAGATCGCTGTACTTTCTGCACGAATTTGTGTGATGGTTCATCAAATTCAAAAAGGTGTTCAACGGTGCCAAATGTCCTCAAGCATGATGTTATCGGTTCGTAATACCCGAACGTCGTTCGATGAAATCTCGGCTGAAATAAACTGGAAGAGCGCAGTGATCGTTGTGAAGCACGAAAATCGAGTTGAGACAAAATCTTCGGTGAGTCGATATCCCCGTTGATCAGTTTTGCCACGAAAGTAGTTTGCTGAATTTTCCTGCGTCGTTCCAATGAGTCGAGTCCGATCAGTCGACAGCGATCGTGGTATGGTGGAAGATCAAGCGGGTTCTGCCAGGGAAGGTTTCTTAGAGCAAGACGAACAAATCGTTTCTGAACGCGCTCAATCCGTAAGTTCCATGTAAGTTGATAAGGACTTCAAATTACGCTAGCATTTTCCAGTATTGGACGAACCAAAGAACAATATAACGCCTTCAAACAATACGGATCTTTGAAGTCCCGCCCGATCTTTGCAATAAAACCTAGTTGCCTGGTCGCTTTTGAAATTACAGATGAACGATGCAGATTGAAGGTAAGTTTGGCATCTAACAAAACACCAAGGTCATTAACATGGTCAACTCTCTGGAGCGTTTGTCCATCAATTGCATAGTCGAATCGAATTGGGTTCAGTATTCGGTGAAACGTTATGACCTGGCATTTTGAAATGCTGACAATCAACCAGTTTCTACGACACCAGGCGACAAATGTATCTTGAAGTTTTTGAAGCCGGATGCAGTCGTCAATAGAGCGAACTTCAAGATATAATTTCAAATCATCGGCATATACTAATCTGCAACCAACTCCGAGCACCGAAACAGCATCGTTGAAGAACAGCAAAAACAAAAGTGGACCCATATTGCTGCCTTGAGGAACTCCTGATAAATTTGAGAACGAAGATGATACACAAGAGCCGAGCTTAACTCGCAGGACTCTACCACATAAGCAAGAGCGTAGCCAGTCAGTAAACTTTTGTGTGGCGCCCAGCCGCAACATCTTGCACAAGAGTATTCGGTGGTCAATTCGGTCGAAAGCTGCTTTCAGATCAGTGTATACTGCATCAATTTGTACTTTATTCTCCAAACTCGAAAAACAACTTGAAGTGAAATCTAAGAGATTCGTGCTGACTGAACGACCTGGCATAAATCCATGCTGATCAGTAGAGATGTAATTTTTAGTACGAAAAAGTACCTCAGTGCTCACAATTATTTCGAACAGTTTAGATGCAGCTGATAAATTGGTTATGCCTCGATAATTTCTAACATTTGTACGATCACCGCTCTTGTATACAGGAAACATGAAAGACTGCTTCCAAGTCATCGGAAAAATACCTTGCTCAAATGATTTGTTAAATATAGTGCACAAAGGATCGGCTAAAGCAGAAGCGCAATGACTGTACACCGCTGCAGGTATGCCATCTGGTCCGGCAGAGAACGATCGTTTCAACTTCTTCGCTGCGGCAACAATCATATCGGGAGTAACCAAAAATGTGTCAATGTGCACTAAATTCTCAGGAACATCCACCGCGGCGGTCTCCGCATCGATACCGGAGGCTGTTTTTTCTGCAAACACCGAAGCAAAGAACTTTGCAAACAGATCACATGACTCCAAGGATGACCTGGATTCAACACCATCGAGACAAACTTTTGAAGGAATTGATGAGCATTTACGTTTCGAGTTTACAAAAATCCAGAAATGTTTGGGATTCCGACGAAGTTCAGTTTGAACCCGCATAACGTAGGATTTGTACAACCCCGCGTTTAATTTGCGATAGTTATCACTGGAACTTTTGAACATTCGTTTTATTTCAGAGCTCTTCCAGCGACGATGTTTGCGCTGCCAAGCATTTCGAATTCGTTTCAGTTTACGAAGCAAAGCTGTGCTCCAAGGAGGACTTATTGGCCGTTTTACAAAAGGCAAATTTGAACTTAACCACTGAGTTATTTTGTTACAGAAAAAATATGCCATTTCATTTGCGTTGTCGATATCTTGCAAAGCACTCCAGTTAACGTTTTGCAAGAATTCAAGTAAAGCACAAAAATCAATTTTTCTATAATTTAATGGCCTTGATTTATTCGTGAAGTCCATGTTCCGGAAATTGTTTTCGCAGTCAGCAGCCAACGAGATAACTAAAGGCGGATGATGCGGGTCGACAGGTAGCAGTGGAGTAACTCTCTTTCCGAAGCACGACCCAACGACGTGGCCATCAACACCGTTTGGTGAGGAAGACGAAGGTAGTGCGGAAGCTCGGCAGGTCTCCAATGCTGAGTTAGAAGCAGTGGCGAAAAAACTGAAAGTGAACAAAGCTCCGGGTCCGGACGGGATCCCCAACGTGGCGTTGAAATCGGCGGTCCTGGCCTACCCCGATATGTTCAGGTCGGCGATGCAGAAATGTTTGGAAGAAGGCCACTTCCCAGACATTTGGAAGGTACAGAAACTGGTTTTACTGCCAAAGCCAGGAAAACCGCCGGGGTATCCAGCATCGTATAGACCGATATGCCTGCTGGACACACTTGGGAAGCTGCTGGAGAAGGTCATCCTTAACAGGGTGGAGCCATTTACAGAAGGAGAGAATGGACTGACACAGCTGCAGTTCGGATTTCGGAAGGAAAAGTCAACGGTGGATGCTATCCGGACGATCCTAGAGAGGGCCGAGAAGGCGTCCAAACAGAAGAGGAGAGGAAACCGGTACTGCGCCGTAATCACAATTGACGTCAAGAACGCGTTCAATAGCGCCAGCTGGGAGGCTTTCGCCGTAGTGCTGCATAGAATGCGGGTTCCAGACTACCTGTGTCGGATCTTGAAAAGGTACTTCCAGAACAGAGTCTTGGTGTACGACACTGAAGCTGGACAGAGGAGGATGAATGTGTCGGCGGGAGTTCCACAAGGCTCCATCCTCGGACCACCGCTGTGGAACGCTATGTACAACGGAGTGCCTCGTGGGTTTCGCGGACGATATCGTTTTATCAGTAACAGGCGAGACGCCGCACAGTGGTTCGAATCAATAAAAACGTGGACATAAATCAGTAGCTGCCAAACCGTTTATTTAATGCACATAGTTGCTTTTAAGAAATTATTTACAACCATATACCGCGTAATTTGATTCTATCCCTAATTGTTCATGGCCTACTTTGACAAAAAATATAACCATAACTTTTTTTTCTGAAGAGATAGAAATTTTTTTTCCTACAAAATTTTAGAACTATTGAAAATAATTTACTTTGTCAAATATACCAAAAGTCTAGGTCGCACTGTTTCGGATATACAAAGCGTTTTTATGGCAACCCCCTTAAAATCAGTTTTTTATTCATAACTTGTTTTGAGTTATTTTTTTATGCATACTTTCTTTGGAATAATTGAAGAAAATAGAAAATCCCATATTTTTGTTGAAGGTAGTGCATAGGTTTGATGTTTCCTGGCAAAGTTATACAATATTTTACCTTTTTTTACCTATGATAAAACCCTACACCGAAGCGAAATAAGCAACCTTATGCAGCTGATTTTTACAAAATTTATAGGAAAAGATATGCCCAATACTTTGAAAATCTAAGTGGAACTCGATGGAACTTTTTTTAGGCCTTTTCAAAGTTAGTTTAGTTATTGAATTATGACAACCCCCTTAAGACTAGTTTTCTAATCATAACTTGTTTCAAGTTATTTTTTAATCCTTACTTTGTTTGGAATAGTTGTAGAAAATTAAAATCCCATAATATTGTAGAAGGTAATGCATAGGTTTACTCTTTTCTGGAAAAGTTATACATCGTTTTACCTATTTTTACCTAAGAAACCTTGTACCGAAGTGAAATATGCAACTTAATGCAGCAAACTTTTACAATAGTTATAGGAAAATATATTCCTAATCCAATTTATTTTCCAATGAGAATATCCTGAGTACTATTCGTGTGACTCATTTTCACTATGGCCATGCTGAAACCATGAATGGTTAAGAAACAGAGGGCGTCTGCTATTTCTGTAACTCACTTTTGCAGTGAGCGTAGAGATGGGCAATTCGCTCCTGAGCTATTCCAATGAATCGAATCTTTAAAGTAGATGATAGCTCAAAGTTATTTAAAAAAACGCAGCTCACCAGTTCACCGCACTGGTAAGCAGAGATGCCAGGTTCACAGATTAATTTGTGTTTCACAGATTTTCAACCTTTTTCACAGATTTAAAAAATTGCACAGATTTTCACAGATTTACACAGATTCTGAAATCAATCACAGATTTTTAAAATTGATCACAGTTTAGCATCAAAAATTACAGAGCGGTAGGAAATAGTGAGACCTTTTTTTGCTTACCAAAATGATTCCGATCATCTATTATGGAAACGGGGAAACGTGCACAGATTTTGCACAGACAGGTTTTTGGCTTGATCACAGATTTTTGAAAAAAATGACCTGGCATCCCTGCTGGTAAGGTGGAAACAAGCTACGAGCTGAACGGACCTTCGGCTCTTGAAGAGAGAGTTATCAATGAAAAGAAATGTGTGCATGAGTTCTTGTCAGTTCTTCAAAATGTGCATCTATCCTTCTCTAACAGATTGAATGAGCCATTGTTAATAATAAATCTTACCTCTCACTCAGTAGGCTAAGGTACATTCAGGGATGCCACTTTTGCAGATATTCTCAAATGTGACATAAGTTAGTTCGCATAGCATTGTTCGTTGTGCATCAATGATTTCGATCATGCATATGAAAGAAAAACGGAGTAAGAAAATGTTGGCGGCAGAATCGATTGGCATCATCGAAAACTGGATGAATAGAGTCAAGCTGAAGATAGCCCATCACAAAACGGAGGTGCTATTGGTGAGCAACTGCAAGGTAGTGCAGCGAGTGGAAATCTCCGTCGGAGAACACGCAATAGCATCGAAACGACAACTGAAGCATCTGGGTGTGATGATCGACGATCGGCTAAACTTTAACAGCCACGTCAACTACGTCTGTGAAAAGGCGGCGAAGGCGATCAACGCACTGTCAAGGATTATGCCAAACACCGGTGGTCCAAGAAGCAGCAAGAGGCGGCTGCTGGCGAGTGTGTCATCTTCGATACTGCGGTACGGAGTTCCAGCCTGGGGTGCGGCGCAAAAAACCAAGTGAAATCGGGCGTAGCTAAACAGTGCGTTCCGGCTCATGGCCATGCGAGTAGCGAGCGCATATAGAACGATATCGTCGGAGGCAGTTTGTGTGATTGCAGGGATGATCCCAATCTGCATCACATTGGAGGAGGATATCGAGTGCTACGTGCGGAGGACGACCAGGCAAGTGAGAACGCTAGTGCGAACGGCCTCAATGGCAAAGTGGCAACAGGAATAGGATTCCACGGAGAAAGGTAGATGGACCCATCGGCTCATCCCTAATGTGTCGACCTGGGTGAACCGGAAGTATGGAGAAGTGAACTTCCACCTAACCCAGTTTTTGTCTGGTCATGGCTGCTTCAGGCAGTACCTACATCGGTTTGGCCATGCCGCTTCGCCCTTCTGCCCGGAGTGCGTGAACGTGGAGGAGACACCGGAGCACGTAGTGTTCATTTGCCCCAGATTCGAGGCGATAAGAAGATCGATGCCGGCATTAAATGTAGAAAACGTTGTCGACGAGATGTGCCGCACTGAGGAAACGTGGAACGCGATCAGCAGGGCAGTTACAAAAATGCTGAAGGAGTTACAGAGAAAGTGGAAGAGCGACCAGCAAGCTGGGATCGCTTGAAGAGATTGCGCAATACGATAAGTGCATGAGCACGGATTAGAAGCGACCAAAAGTGCATGAGCACAGCAATAGAAGAGTGCAGGAGCACATTGCCCCCCCTGAAGCAGTCACATCAGTGGTACCAGGGGGATCGAGGCATATAGGTGTAGCAGAGTTTTTCCAATCGGTTTTCTCTGCTGAAGGAGGTTGGGAGGAAACAAAAATACACACATATATACACACACAGACATTGCACAGCTCGATGAGCTTAGTTAAATGGTATATGACGCTTGACCCTCCGAACCATTTGAGTCTATGTTTGTGAAAATCGGTTCAGCCATCTCCGAGAAAATCGAGTGTACATTTTTGTTACATACACACATACATACATACTCTTACACACTCACACACACACATACAGACACACACAGACATTTGCTTCTATTCGACTCAGAATATGACATTCGCCCCTCCGAGCTTTGTTTAAAAGGTCCGTTTTCACAAGTGATTGCATAACTTTTCTATATGAGAAAGGCAAAAATTGTTGTTATAAAATATTGCCGTTATAATATGGTTCGTTTCCTTTTTTCTGCGAAGCTATGGGGGATCGAGGCATATAGGTGTAGCAAAGTTTTTCCAATCGGTTTTCTCTGCTGAGGGAGGTTGGGAGGAAACAAAAATACACACATATATACACACACAGACATTGCACAGCTCGATGAGCTTAGTTAAATGGTATATGACGCTTGACCCTCCGAACCATTTGAGTCTATGTTTGTGAAAATCGGTTCAGCCATCTCCGAGAAAATCGAGTGTACATTTTTGTTACATACACACATACATACATACTCATACACACTCACACACACACATACAGACACACACAGACACTTGCTTCTATTCGACTCAGAATATGACATTCGCCCCTCCGAGCTTTATTTAAAAGGTCCGTTTTCACAAGTGATTGCATAACTTTTCTATATGCGAAAGGCAAAAATTGTTGTTATAAAATATTGCCGTTATAATATGGTTCGTTTCCTTTTTTCTGCGAAGCTATGGGGGATCGAGGCATATAGGTGTAGCAGAGTTTTTCCAATCGGTTTTCTCTGCTGAGGGAGGTTGGGAGGAAACAAAAATACACACATATATACACACACAGACATTGCACAGCTCGATGAGCTTAGTTAAATGGTATATGACGCTTGACCCTCCGAACCATTTGAGTCTATGTTTGTGAAAATCGGTTCAGCCATCTCCGAGAAAATCGAGTGTACATTTTTGTTACATACACACATACATACATACTCATACACACTCACACACACACACATACAGACACACACAGACATTTGCTTCTATTCGACTCAGAATATGACATTCGCCCCTCCGAGCTTTGTTTAAAAGGTCCGTTTTCACAAGTGATTGCATAACTTTTCTATATGAGAAAGGCAAAAATTGTTGTTATAAAATATTGCCGTTATAATATGGTTCGTTTCCTTTTTTCTGCGAAGCTATGGGGATTAACAAACTCAAAAATTCTTTCAACAGAAGTAAAAGCTTGTGTGCACGCAGTTATAGGTTCGTTACTTCCAAATATAGTCCTGTGAAATCCGTTTTGAAGTAGAATCGTATATCGCAATGCTTGGTACTCGAATAAAATATAGAGATGTTCAAACTCAGAAAAAATTTATGAGCTACACTTTTCTAATATTTTCTAAGGAAATTTTGTTCCGAAAGTTAAATTATGAGTCAAAATGGCCGAAGATGCATCTTTTTTGGGAATAATGGAGTCATTTACGAAGGAACCGCTCATATATTTCTCAGATATGGTTGGCTCGACTTTCCAAAAGATTCAATTGAAATATAGTATATTGTTGGAAAAAAATGAAACTCACATTTAACGTAAATTCAAGCATAACGTAATTTCTTGGGTGATGACAATAACCTGACATCTATTAACATGTGAAAATAAATTGTAAGTGTGTATAGTTCCACCGAATGACATAGATTTTTTTTTTCGAAATGACCCTCCGATACCAGAATAACAGGGTGATAGGCATCAAAAATTTCTATCATATGAATGACGACGCAAGGATATGTCATATAAGTTATATTTAACTTCGTTTTATGACAAAATTGATCAAACAAATTTATCGCTGTAGGTTTCCGAATTGTTTGGTGGTATGGAAGTTTGTGGTGTTACAGTACTTGTATCTAAAGAGGGCAAGGAGTTCATCATTAGCGCATCTGATTCTACTTTTCAACTTATGGGAGACTCACAAGAAGAGGATCGACGACAAATTGCTGATCTTGTCGTAGGTCGCATGCAGGTAGGCACATTAAAAAATATTTAATATATAAAAACAAATGACAAAAACCGAAATAATTTAAATTTTTTAGTATGATAACAAACTGACTTTTCCTTCGTCTGAAGTAATGTTAAAGATTTGTGCAACATTTTTTATTTTTATTTTCCTCATTTGATACCAACAGAATGTTTGTCGTCCATCACTTTTAACAAAGACCACTTCACGCACATCTATCTCATCACGCGGTGGCAGCCCAAGTGAAGAAACTTCCCCCATACCAATAGGTACGAGACCAGCAACTGTTGGTGGTGGGCCTCCTCCGATACCAGAACGAACAACACCAGGTGTAGGATCGATAGGCCGTCATGGAAGTTTCAGTAGTCAATACAGTGAACCACCAGATCAACAAACAGAGAAAGTATCGACGTTGAATAATATAGGACGCCGGGACTCACAAGGTATGCATATTTTTTTACTCTCGGTTTTAATCTTGTAGTTTTTCTATTCGAATTGTATTTCATTAATTGATTTTATTACCTTATTTCTGTATAAAATGTTCAAAACGACGATTGTGACAATGAGAGATTCTCTTTGTTTACTTTCTCTTTCGATTGGACAAGCGTGGGAATTTTAAAATGAAAATTCCGGTTCTTTTTTTGATCATAAGGTATATTAGATATGTTTAGCAGATGTCATAACAAACAAACAAAAATTGAGATTCTTTCACGTCATATGTTCATTATCTGCACATGTGTGTCTTAACGCTCACATACGGGTATATCTGCTATTACTAAATAATCCAGAGTGGCACCGAGATTCAATAAATTGTAAATGGGGTGGTAGATTCAAAAATCAAATGCAATGAAAATCCATAGGATCATCCTACCTCCGTAAATATGACAATTAAAGGGTTGAAGTTTTGAGAAGGTTGTCTCAAGTCCAAGCTCTTTCAAATATGGTATTGTCGCTGCAGTTGAGGTCTGGAAAACGCAACCAGCGATAATCGTTTTTATCACATTCAGTGCATCACCGCACTAATAAGGCGCGGTACTTGCGACATCATATATCCCACGTCGCACGTGATTGTCGCTGGAAGTATTTTGCAGCTTTCAACTGCAACGAAAATATAACGGTATACATTCCCTTTGGGTCAGAGTTCAGAATTTGACAGATCCACAATTTTATTACCAAACGCTTTGTAATCAATTCAATTATCGAACTAATGAACGAACGAGAAGCTATTGGAAACTCGATAAATATTTACAAAATCTTGAAAACAAATTTCAAATAAGTAAATTTTTTGTTACCGTTCAGCATATTTTAATTTGGAGTGGTTAATATTTTTTTTCATTAATTCATTATTTAATTTTTCATATTTAGTTCATCCAAGTACATAGCAAAACGTTCCAGTACTATGCTTCTGGAAATCCATTGCACTTTATCGTGAAGAAGGAGCTCGGAAAATTCAGTAGTAATTTCTTTTAAGAATTCTACGAAATGTGCGATAAGCTTCATTATATCGACCGGAAATGATGACATTGACAACGCGGTTCGGTGAGAAGTGAGTGCACGTGGTTGAGAGATAGAAGTGGCGTTTAATACTCTTTAATCGATTTTGATCGATTTTAAGTACTTTTTTGTAAAATAAACATTATTTGTGTATAGAACTAAAGAGCCGCAGCATCATATCCAAAGAGCCCTGGGCTATCCTGATTCCCGGCTTCCTGTTCCTGAAATAGTGGTCATATACTCAAAAATGGAACTCACTCACTTTTCGTAGAGATCGCTTGACCGATATTCACAAATTTAGGTTCAAATGAAAGGCCAAAACTCCTAAACTTTGCGCGGATGCAAGTGTTAAAAAATTTCATTTTTGACATTTTTAAAATTATAAATATTTAAAATCATGTTAAAAGATGGTCATTCGAACCGACTTCATTTACACCGGTTGCAGAAGTACCTGCAATAGCGAAACTGTTTCATTTTGTTGGTTGTTGGTTGTACTAATTGATGCGTCATAGAATCTGTTGCAGGCAACTTCTGCACAACAGTTTCTGAAACAGTCAAATGTGTTTGTACAGTCCTCAACCGTTTGTGTGTCGACTATGATCACACTGTTATCACATTGTTACAGATAATCTGCACACTTTGACTTCATACAGATGGACAGTCAAGCCGATTTTGACCGATTACACTATATTAGAGTCAAACTGCACAAATTTGTGCAGATAAACTGGCTAATGTAATCGTAGCTTTAGTTATTCAGGTAGCCTTGAAAAAGATTGAAGCCTTGAATCAATGAAACTCTTGGTAGCTAGAAAAATGTCCAAGGAACCAAGAGCTATTCACGTGCGGTGCGAACGACTGTACAACACCGACTGATTTACTATTATTTTGATTCATAGTTTTTCATATGATTTTGCTCACGATATATACCAGCAATCCCACCGTGTATTTCCCATACCAGTAGTGTACTAAACAGCGCATACGAGGCATAAGGAAAATGGCGAAAATTTAGCAAATTCGTTTTGAGTCATTGAAATTTCTTCTAAAATTTCATAGTTTTGAGTGTCAAAATCAGATTTTTTAAAGAAATCAATTATCATCATACAATTTTTGAATTCAAATTAAAGAAAAATATTTCTTCCCGATTTTCCTTATAAATTTTGATCCTACTGACAACACAGAAAGTCGTCATCTTAGGTTTAAAAATATCTTAAAAAATTTATTTCTTGGCATCAATTATTTAAACCCGTACCATAAATATTAATAATAATATAATAATTTGCAATAACTTCAATAAAGTCGCCAGTTTGGGTTCAATAGTGACTTAAACCATCAAAATACGCATACGTAGAGATTTGAAACAGCATAGATAACAACAATCATTCACATCCACTCATCAAGCTGGTTGACGTGCTCTGATCGACACGTTCAAACATCAATCAATTCAATCCAATTTATTATAAGTAAGGGAAGGTGTTCGGTTGCCGGCACCCCACCGTATCTTTTGACAGAAAGCAGATAGCGTCATTGCGACAAATGTCATGTGTGTGTAATATCAGCACGATCTGTTTGTGCCGAATTGCGAAGCAATCAGTCGCTTGTACTTTTTGCTGCGTTCAAAATTAATTTTAATTGCGTGAAAATCAACACAAAAGTTTTTTCTTACTTTTTGCCTTTCTCTATAGAAAGGTATTAGAATTGCTGGAAAAACCGACTTTCGAACGGAGCCTCGGAGACCCATAGTGTTATATACCATTCGACTCAGTTCGTCGAGATCGGAAAATGTCTGTGTGTGTGTATGTATGTGTGTGTATGTGTGTATGTGTGTGCACTTTTCGAAGATATTTGAACGCGCTCAATTTTCTCAGAGATGGCTGAACCGATTTGAACAAACTTGGGCTCGTTTGAAAGCTACTGTCAGGACATTGATCAAGTTCGAAGATCAAATGGCTGTGACTTTTGGTTCCGGAGATATGATTGTATAAGTGACGTAACCGACAAAAAGCGTTGTATTTGAACGCGCTCAATTTTCTCAGAGATGGCTGAACCGATTTTAACAAACTTGGGTTCGTTTGAAAGCTACTATAGGATCATTGATCAAGTTTGAAGATCAAATGGCTGTAACTTTTGGTTCCGGAGATATGAATGTATAAGTGACGTAACCGACCAAAAGCGTTGTATTTGAACGCGCTCAATTTTCTCAGAGATGGCTGATCCGATTTTAACAAACTTGGACTCGTTTGAAAGCTACTGTCGTGCCATTGATCAAGTTCGAAGATCAAATGGTTGTGACTTTTGGTTCCAGATATATGATTGTGTAAGTGACGTAACCGACAAAACACGTTGATTTTTACCGCTCTTATATATAAGGGTGCCAAAATTTTGGGATCAACTCTATTTTCGTAAAGTTCTAGTGCTCAAAAGTTTAAGCACCTCGAAAAAAGCCTTCATGCAAAATTTGACCTAAATCGGACATGCTTACGGGGTGCTGCCCGGTGGTAAAGGTTTGACAATTTTCGATCTTGAAAAAGCACCATAGGGGGGAGTACATGAAATTTCCAAAATCGAAAATTTTTGTTGATGCCAAAACTCTTAAAACTGCATAAAACATCGAAATTTAGTGTCATCTCAAAAAAATTTTTTTTTGAAAAAATCAACTTTCTGGGACTTCATATTTTTTCTAAGTCCCAAAAAGTCGATTTTTTCAAAAAAAAATTTTTTTCGAGATGACACTAAATCTCGACGTTTCATGCAATTCCAAGCCTTTTGGCATCAAAAATTTTTTTTCGATTTCGAAAATTTCATGTACTCCCCCCTATGGTGATTTTTCAACATATATGAAAATTTCACTAAGTGGACTAAGAAGGCTTTTTTTATTTTAGATTAGCATCACTGTTCTCATACAAATAGGCAACGCAAATGCCAAGCACTAGTTTGGAAAAATGATGCTGACTGTGTGACATAAAACACTGAAGCATGCTTTTGTGAACTACTCAAATCAATCTGAATCAATCGGCGTCTAAAATTATTTAATAAATGTATGAAACATATTTTCATGAGACTGTTATGAAAGAAGAGAAAGGCATTATCACACCACTAGGTGGATTAAGAAGGGTTTTTTATAGTACCATCAATTGAAGAGCATCAATCGGAAATGTGAAAGAATTGAATACTAATGAGGTGAAATCGATCTATTTCGTGATTTAATTTTTGAAACCAAAGACATTTTTTTGTGGCAAACGAAGCAGAAACTACTATATGAAATTCTAGGTAAAGACCATCGATCGAAACCGTCGGCCGTGCCCGAAAAATCAAGTAATGACATCACTTTGATCCGCTGTGATTGGGTAATGAAAAAATAGGACAATTCAAACCAATTTTTCAATGATGTACTATTGAGATACTGATATCACGTTACCATACAAGTTTAAGTTGAAAAACCGACTAGCGTCATAAACCATTCGACTCAGTTCATCGAGCTGAGCAATGTCTCTGTGTGTGTATGTGTCAAATAATCTCACTAGGTTTTCTCGGAGATGGCTGAATCGATTTAGACAAACTTAGATTCAAATGAAAGGTCTCACGGTCCCATACGAAATTCCTGAATTTCATCCGGATCCGACTTCCGGTACCGGAGTTATAGGGTAAAGTGTTTTCAATATTGTACACCGTCACTTGAGGGGCGGGTAGGGTCTAACAGTTTTGAAAAATCATTTATTACTTATAGTAAAATATTTAAAGAATATTCTGTGAAATGTTCAAGCCTATTGGAACGAAACTCTGGAAGTTATGGACCTTTATCTATGGCTATCTCATTCTACGAAGAAGCGAGAGCTCGGCGCACAGGCCCACGATTTCTACTTCGATTCACTTCAAAACTTGCTAAAACAGTCTTGAAATGTTTCGTTTTAATAAATTATAAAAGAAAAAATATGTTTTTTTTTTGAAAATGTTAGACTCTACGGGCTCCCTGGAGTAATTAATAGTTTCCATTGATTAAAAGACAAAAAACTTTAAACGCATTTTTCTCGAAAGCAGGTTTTGAAGTCCGTGTCCATCGTCATTCAAAAACCACTGCACCAATTTTTTTTCAAATTTTGCACACTCTTGCTACATATAAAAAACTAGACCTCAACGTTTTCCTTTACGTTGTTTGTTACTTTGAGGAGGTTTCACAGCTACAACATGACGGATTTTTTCGTGAAAAATCGTAGTTTTCACTTTGAACACCCACCAAAAATTAAAAAAATATTTAAAAAATCAAACTGAGACGTTGAGGTCTAGAAAATCTTCTTCTCTAACTATACTGCGTTCATTTGTTCACTTCTGATTAGTCTCCGCTGAGATACAGTGGATACCGCAAATTATGATTTTTAAGAAGCGTTTTCAAAAATACCTCTTCAACGACTTAGTTCCCAATATTTTTCCATGGAAAAATTACAAAATGTTGTTCGAATGATGTTTTTTATCATGCAAAACATTTGAATTTATTTTGTTGAACAATAGCTTGGAATAAATTCGCAAAAATGATGATTTTTCTCATCGTTTATAACCTCCGACTTCCGGTTCCGGAGTTAAAGGGAAAAAGTGTGTTCAATATTGTACATCGTCACTTAAAGCGGCAAAACAAAACACGTAAAAAAATTTCTAAACCGATTCCGGCTATCCTAGTTCCCGGTCTCCGGTTCCGGAAGTACCGGTCATATATTCTAAAATGGATCTCACTCACTTTTCTCATGGATTGTGTGACCGATTTCCACAAACTTAGATTCAAATGAAAGGTCTCACGGTCCCATACGGAATTCCTGAATTTCATCCATCTTCCGGTTCAGTGGTTATAGGGTAAAGTGTGTTGAATATTGTACACAGTCACTTAAACTGGCGGAACAAAACCGTAAAAAGTGTTGTAAACTAGGCTCAAAACCCTTTTCCCAATCTTAGGCTAAAATTAAAGGTCTTATGGTCCTACCAAACATTACTGCTTATTTTCGGATACATCAAACATTTAAATCGTTATTTAGAGTGCGATGGTAAAATTGTATAAAATCTTCAAAATTTGAAAAAAAAAATGGTAGAGTTTGTACGTTATGTTAGTTGGTGGCCGTACGAACCGACTTCGATTATACCGGTTCTCGGGTTCCGGTGCCGGAAGTGCATATAATAGTGATCCCACTTCGTTTTCTTAAGAATAACCTATGCGAGCAAAGTTTTGTTTCATTCTGTAAGTTATACTAGATCATGCACAAGCAATCCCTTGTTTTTTTTTCAAAAATCGAAAAGAAAAATTTTGAATAGAATATCACAATATTTTACATGAGAAAGGCATCATTACACCACTAGGTGGATTAAAACAGGTTTTTGCACCTATCATTTAATTCATTGAAATTGTAAACATGTCGCTTTTTAAAAAACGGGATGACGTGACGGATTTACTTACCGTTTATTGACTTACAAATAAATAAATTGGTGTTTTAGAAGAGCCATGCATGGCAATAACAAAGGTTCGCAGTTCCATCTTGCCATTTACAATTTTCCCATTGAAGCGGAATTTTCACTTTCACTTCCAGAATAAACAAAGAAAGCTCAGTGCGAAATGCTTTGAAAAGGTTTTCCAGAGCGACAAGCATCCATTTTAAGAATTTTGTTAGAATTTTGCTCTGCGTCGCTAAAATTTTATTCTAAAAGTATATCGTATATGTTGTTAGCTTGACTCGGTTTTATGAGAGGAGAGTCTTTCTTATTATGTAATTAATACAGACATGTGTGCTCTGTATAAACCGGTTACGTGTAACCAAACCCCCTAGATTACGAAAAAGGCTTTTTGCTTTTCTTATATGCACTAGTAATAATGAATATTTTCTGTGTACACATCGAGTTGCCCGAAAAATATTTTGATCCCCAAAACCCTTCGATTAAAAGGTTGTTCGTTTTCACATGGGATATCAGTTTAAAGCTTGAATCAAAGGAAAATTTGAAATAAAAAAAATAAACAGAGGCGATTGGGACCTATTCAAAAACGGAAATTTTTATTCCGCAAACCGGGAAAACCCGGGAAATTGAAATCTGGTTAATCTAACTTCTCAGTGGTTTTTGTTGACGGTTTGGTTTAAAAATATTATGGGAGAACGAAAATCGTGTTTTATACTCAACATCTAAACACGTAAACAAAAATCGGCCCAACAAACAGAACAAATAGTTATATCACGCAGAAATTCGACTAAACATGATTGAACTGTAAGGAGGTTACCTACCTACTCTTTGTCATCGGGCTCGAAACATAATGCCAATATAAACAATATAAATACGCAAATTTATCTGGTAGTTAATCTGTTGCATTTTCCATTACAGCCTCCCAATCCAGTTCGGTTTCTGGAGTTTCATCTGCTTCGGCCGCCCGTTCCAATAAAGGTCATATCGGTCAAGTATCAGTACCAGATGAAACCGAGGATACAATGAAGAATTTGCGTAAAACTTTTGCCGGGATATTTGGTGATATGTAGGATTTAGCCAAAAAGAAGAAACCAGTGCGCGAAAACAACATTACTACTAGTAGTACCACTAATAGCATACTGAATACTCGTGAGAGCTCAATTGACAGTGTTGTTACTCGTCCTATGACAAACGGAAAGGCGGAGAAAGAACAATCGCTTTGCAATGGCACTGTTGGTCAAATACAGAGTGCTACTAGCAATACAAAAGGTAATACACAGAACAATAGAACAGATAGTGTTTCTTCTTTAAATTCAAACTATACCATAAATGTCAATGGATCCAATACCAAATATACTGGAAGTTCGTCGATTTTACCAGAAGTGAAAAAGCCTACATATGACCCAACAATTAACGAGCGAATCAATCCATTTGATAAAGAGAGAATATCAGCAAACAAGGCAGTGGCAAACAATTCATTACCCTCCGACGACAATATAACTCGCACAATCACCACTGGATTTAACAGTTCAGCGATATTATCTTCGTCATCCTACCAACCGCCTGTAAATTCTTCTTCTAATTCTACTTCGAGCATAACTTCTAGCGATAAGAGTGATGATAATAAGATAGATCGTTACAACACACAGCAAGGTATTAGGGATCAATTACAAAATGATCGCTTAGCAATGCAGACAAAAACTGTCACGATCACTACGCCTACGTCAACTACTTCATCATTCTCGAGTGAAACTAAAAAGCAAGAGTTCAGTCGCACAAAACGATCCTCCTCAGATGCCGAGCTAATATTTGGTGATAAAGGGCCGGATTTTTATAAAACCCGCTTTAGCAAGCCTAGTATGTCTAGAGAACTGAAGACAAGCAATGATTCCCTGGCGGATGCCGAAGTCATTTTTGGAACTAGTGCTGTCAGTGGTCCATCATCAGTCACATCAATCGGGAATGAACCTTCTGCTATTGGATCATTAAATCGATACTCTTTACAAGAAAGCAAAGACAGTTCTAGTTTTAACAGTAGTGTCTCAGATTCAGACTACATATTTGGAAAGACAGAAGATAGCAGGGCGTTCTCTAAAAGCTTATCGATGTCATCTGATAAAACGGATAAATCTATAACGGATAGATTTCGAATGACGCCAATACTAAAGGAGCCAACCAAAAGCGCATCACCGATGAACACATCTGTTATTGGTAATTGGGGTAGATTTGATGATGATGACGGTTACGATCTAAAGTAGAAATATTCACGTTCAATAAAAAAGAGTTATTAAATTACTACAACTAAACATTAACACAAAACTATTACTAATGTATTCAATAATCAACTTATAGCACATAATCATACATACTAATTTGATAATAGTCAGTATTATTACAAGATATTCACTGTTCAACATATGATTAAAACTCGCCTCCAATGGTATCTGATTTTATAGATGTACGTGCACACATGACTAAAATAAGAAATTATGAGTGAAATTCGAGTTATATCCATTTTAATCGATTGGTTAATGAAATCCTGAACACTAAAATTTCTGTATGAACAATATAGACCCAATTAAAATAAATTTCACGTTTAGTAGTGCTTCTGTCAAAACGATGATTCATAAACAGATGTTTAAAATGAGACTATACAATCTCATTTTAAACATCTGTTTATGAATCATCGTTTTGACAGAAGTGAACAATTAGATATTCAATTCAAAGTGAAAGTAATATACTGAAACTATCAAGAGGCAATTAATGAATGATTGTCAATCAAAACAAACAGAATTTTGTTTTACACGACATTGACATAACCTAACAAGATCTAAGTGAGCATCATTTGACGGTTATCAGTGGTTTTACATGTTTTTTTTTTCATATCATTCCACTCTGCTCCATGTTATTGCAATATAATTCCATTGCATTCCGAAGCATTTCAAGGTAAAACTAGGACAGGACCAGACAACTGTGTATCTACTTCGAAAGCCGATTTTGAGCCAGCTCATAATCCGTTGAGAATGATAGGAGTAGGTACTATACATTGAATATAAAGTTACCACTGGGTTAGAATTACAGACAGTAGTATAATGTTATAATATAATGTACAGTTTGGATAATTAAATGCATTCAGCATAGTGCAAATAATTACAGAATGATATCAAGATTATGAATGAATCAACTAAAATGTGTAATACGGGTTTGAGGGCTATAAATATGAAATACGATAAGGACCAAATTTGTTGATAATTCTTTATTGCTTCGAAGCAAAATCTTATTTAACTTTAACATGAATTTAAATTTTCAAATTTTTCAGACAAACAGAACAAGTAAATAACCAGTTCTTCCTACGATTCCAGCATAAACTGTTGAAATTTGTTCCAAATCAACAAAAAGGCCTACCTTGAAGTCAAATGAAACATTCATAAAGCTTAGCGAAAAATCAATGACATTTATAATGCCACTGTTAATCGGGTTGATCGAGCACCCCGAAACAAGCAGAATTCATTACTCAGTACGTCTTCGAGACAATGTGAGCAAGCATCGTTTGTGAAGGTAGTATTGTTTTCTTCAAACAAGTGAACCACAAGAAGTCAAAATCACAAATATATGTGATATGATTAATTTTGAGAATGAAAATATCTTTAAAATGTTTTTAACATTAAATATGCCTCCACTACACGGGACCGGATGTCAATAATAATATTTACCTTCAACGTGTATGACAACATCGTTTCAGTATTTCAATAGCATACCATTCAAAAGTTGATGTTAATCGACCTGTGTTTTCACGAACCAATCACTGCATGCCACAACGATGTCATCCTTTTGATTTCTTCCGCATGGCCGACGGTTTCGATCGTTGCTTACCACCTCGCATTTCAAGCAGTAGTGCTCCGTTCTGCACAGAATAAATCTTCGCCCAAAACCGGAATCTATAAATATATGCTATGACACAATTTGCATTTTACTCAGTGGCTGTCTGCGAACGAAATCGGTAGCTTGTCTATTCGTTCGCTGGATAGTCGCAAATAGACTGTGTTTGGTGTATGGATACTATCTCCTATCTGCTGTACACCGTGTTCGCTTGTGTATATTAAATACCAATGAGCTATCGATTTTGATACTCCAGTCGCTCGATGGTGAATTTGCAACTATCATCGACCCAATTGGTGACCTGTTGATGTCACATTTAACTTAATTCGAAAACACTACCTTAATAGTGTTCGCTCCTAAATGGATTCATGAGTCGATGGGGTTATGGACACTGGAATCTCCATTTACGAACGAAGCAGTGTTCGTAAATGGATTCAGTTCAAAGTTGATATGAAGATAATCATAGAAGACTGTGATTCCAGGCAGGTACATAACGGCGGAATTAAACTGTTAGATGAACTCCGCCTTTGGATACCAGCTCCCGGCATTACGTATTTATTGGATGGCTGTTCCGTTTTTCAACCCGTTTATCCGGTGAAGTCGCGCAAAACACCTCTACCAGAACAAAAACCGAAGAGCGGGTAAATTTGATGATTTGGATTTCAATCTTTTATTGAGATCTCAATAACCGACGGGAACTGTTTTTCACGAGAAAAATTTGATGGGAGTGAAAAAGTTTCACTTCAGACGCGTACGTCTACTGCCTACTTTTCGATTCGGTTATGACAAAATTGATCTAATTTGACAAGAATCAATAATTTTTAAACACTTTCGATACTTTATGTACAACTTAGCTACGATTGTAAGGGTATTGGATGTAGTAAGTACCTCTAAAAAGGGGATGTAATGTTCGTAGTGGCATAACTCCGAAACTACTGAACGGATTGCTATCAAACTAGGTAAAGCTACTTCTTGCTCTTCAGAGATGGTCATAAAGACATTTTTAGAAGGGGTGAGCGTGTAGTAAGTGTTCTTAACAGGGTGGTCATGAGAAAATTTATCTAATATAACGAGAATCGATACTTTTTGAAGATCATACATAATTTTTCGAAACTTAAATCGGTCTTAAGTGTATTTGTAAGATGTGGACATAATGAGTGCCTCTAAAAAAGGCTTAACGTGAAGTTGATAGAATTTTCCACAAAACGATCATGGTACCGACAATGGATTTTTATCCGTGTGCATTAGCGAAGTAAAATATTCGATATATTAAGCTGTACTACTGCCCATGATTCTGACAACTCTTTTTATGCCACCCAGTATTATCTTGATTTTAGTATAAAGTACTTACTTATATCATACTTATGCTTCGAACGAAAAATTGGAAAAAATCGAATTGTAAACAGTAGTCAGCTGATTTATTCTCGCATTGCGTGAAGGACACTACTGCCCTCTGTGTGTAAAAAAATCACACCATTCCACTTCACCGATCGCGAGTAATCGTGACCACGCTCTTATGTAACAGATTGTATATTCATAAATATTCCATGTATGCGTTAACAGATGTCATTATTTCTTCTTTTCTTAACGGCGTCGTTTCACTTGAAATGACACGATTATTGGTAAAGTTTTTAATTTTTGTTAATAGTTCAAATGGTTTTACTTTTACTAAACTACCAATGATAACCTCATTGAGTCACAAAAATGAATAACGTCTAATACATTGAAAGACAAAATATCAATCACGTTGATATAAGGATTTTCAGCGATTTGAAGCGTTCCAAAAGTTACACGCGCAAACCGGATCGAGTATATTATTTTACCAACAGTCATTTCAATAGTAGAGTCACCACGTTATATGTCGGACAGCTCGATTACCATTCCTAGAATTTTGATAAAATCGGATACAATCGCTTTGGCTCTCAAAAGCAATATCACAGAAAAATTGTTTGGCATATGTGCGTTACTGCTGTTATAGCTACGAGGTAATTCGAAGAGAAAATGCACCAAATTCCATCCTTCCATCCTTGACTTTCGAAAAATTGAAGAATCCAATCAGCGTGCTTATCACGAGATGGCGAGATGGTGATGCTTTTGATATATACCACATATTTTGTTTTACAAAAAAAAAAGATGTTTAAACGATTGTGGATGGTAAAACGTTACGAATATTAGTAAAAAATGATTTATTACGAACTGTCACCAATCGTATCTCTAAATTCATTCACAAAAACTAATAAATTCCCAGATTGTAAAAAGCACCCAATATCATTGTTCGAGTTTGATATTTCATTTTACGATTTCTGCATAAATATCATTCTAACATACCGCAGAAAGTCACTGGATCATAAATCATTAGGTTTTTTACCAAATTTTCACATGTTTGGTATTCGATTCATTAGAAAATATATATGAAAACCTTTTTTAATCAACCTAGTGTAATGATACCTTGCTCATATTGCTTATATTTTCAAAAACATCACTAGAAGATTCTGTCAAAATTAAGTTAATATAGCTTTAAAAGTGGCAACCCTGAAACTAAATACAGGAGCTGTATTTAAACCTGAATTCTGCACCCAGGCTTTCGACTGATTTCTGGGAAAAAAAATCTTTGATTTTCCAGGTCAACTCCGAATAATTCCAGGTATCTAATTTATAGTACATTATTCATTACTCTGGTAATTTACTTTTCGAATGATATGTGACACTCAGCTGTCCGAAATTCTCAGAAATGCATCATGCACACGAGTTCGAAAATTTCGGTAAACGCAAAATGTCTGTCTGTTTCAAAATATCGAAAATTATGCTTGTTTTATAATTTGCTTGACTGTTTAGATATTGGTAAAGTTTCGGGATAAAATTCTTAGTGCGTGGTTATTTTTAGCAGTTCGACCGTTATTTTCAGATCTGAACAAAAACGTATCAATGATTGAGAATTTTTTCTTAACACGTGAATCGTTAGGATAAGCCCGTTACTCACCGTGTGTCGTAAAAACAGCCATTGTGTTTAATTTATTTGATGGTCATGATTCAGACTGAAGCCTTTCAATAGTTCCCATGGAACTACAAAAAATCTAGTCCGGTGAGTTGTAGCCAAAACGTTCAATCTTGCCTAAGATTCAGCAGCTCGTGGAATGTCCGTAGAATATGCTTCCAAGACGTATAAATGTTTTATTTTTAATTGTATAACTTTAAAGGGTGTCGGTTTTACCTTAAATGGGTGGAATGATTTTACCTGCACTAGTTGAATTATGAACGAGTATTTTCGGAGTACGTTGGTTGATATATTATGTTGGTACATACGTTGCTAAAATGTACCTATATTAAGTTATTGAATGAATGAAATTGTATTTCCTGATCTCTGATATTTAAAAAAATCCTGTTGCAATTTTATTGAAATGCTGTAACAGAAAACTAGAGAAACCATGTTGACGGTTCAATGAAATATCAATAGAATCGTTGCATTACCCAATGGTTCTGAACCCAGGGGTAGAACTTAAGCGATACACCTTTTATTTAAAGCCTATTTGCGAAAATGACAATAAATTTCTAATTTTACTTTAATTTTGATTGTGAAAGAAGTTAACGTGAAGTTAATTCAAAGCCAATGTGATACACGTAATTTAAAAAGTGAAAGCTTTTAACGTAATTGATATTCCACGGCATTCCACGCAAAATCAGCCACCCAAATTTTTTTTTTCATCTAACTATATTTTTTTGGTAAAGAACTCGAAAATATTCGACACGTATTTTTTATTTCAATATGGTACGTGGAATTTTTGAGATATGATTTTTTGAAATTTCGCTTTTTCAAAAAAGGGCCTTTTTTCAACAGCCTACACTGTAAAATTGAATAAAGATACAAAATTTCGTCCAAGACATGAAATATGCGTCTTTTCCTTAGCTTTCAAATAAGTGATTCCATAAAACAACCTTTAAAGTTAATATAATGAAAAAAGTTAAAAATTAATAAACAAATAAGAAAATTTCAAACTTGGGCTTAATTTTTTTGTTGAATTTTGCTTATTTTGATCCCTTCATCCCTTCATTTTCACCTATGAATCGTTGATAAACGTCTTTAAGATTTCCAAAAATTAATCTTTTTTGAATTATGCATTTTTTACCATCAATTTTTACCACAAGAATCTCTACTTTCGTAACAAAATATCTTGATGTGTTCATCGTATGCGCTATCTTTCGAATACTCAAGTTTTTTGGCAAAACAGTTAAAATTTTCATTCTTTCCGATTTAGTTGCATGGGTCGACAAGTTGAAGGCACATTAGGCCGACCCGACCGATCCGAGCTCTCCAGCGTTGACTTTTTCTCTGCTTCGGCTATGATTGAGCTGGGCAAATACACAACTGCATGTGCAGCTCAACCATAGCCGAAGCAGAAAAAAAGACAACGCCGGAGAGCTCGGGTCGGTCGGATCGGCATAATCCGGATAGCCTTTTAAGCCCGTATCCGAGCGAATTGCGCTGCGGTACGCTCCACGCGTGCGGGTCGTAATTGGAAAATTCACTGCTCCGAA
This sequence comes from Malaya genurostris, assembly GCF_030247185.1. Lineage (NCBI taxonomy): Eukaryota > Metazoa > Arthropoda > Insecta > Diptera > Culicidae > Malaya > Malaya genurostris. Next base: position 80,663,994 of record NC_080570.1, on the reverse strand, counting down.
AGTATTGATCTTTCCACTCTGAAACTTTGCCAAGATTGAGTTAAACCCCTAAGGCTTCTTTTTTCAACAAAAAAAAATAAAGGAATTAGGTCCAAGTTTGAATTTTTTTATTTGTTTATTAATTTTTGACTTTTTTATTGTTTTAACTTTAAATGTTGTTTTATGGAATCGCTTATTTGAAAGCTAAGGAAAAGACGCACATTTCATATCTTGAACGAATTTTTGTATGATATCTTTATTAGATTTTACAGTACAGGCTATAGAAAAAAGGCTCTTTTTTGAAAAAGCGAAATTTCAAAAAATCAAATATTGAAAATTCAACGACCCATGTTGAAATAAAAAAATACGTGTCGAATATTTTCGAGTTCCTTACCGAAAAAAAAGATAGAATAAAAAAAAATTGGGTGGCTGATTTTGCGTGGAATGTCCCATATGTACCCGCAGAAACATGTTGGTAGTTTAAAAAACAAAACAATTGGTCCATCAAACCAAAATATAGTTGTTTCAAACCGAGATATTGAAGATTCAAACAAAATATGCTTGATTCAAACAAGAATATGGTTGTTCCAAACATATGTTGGTTGTTTAAAATAAACATTGGTTGTATCAAACCAGAATTACCTGGAATTTATTTTTGCAATATTTTTTTCTGTATGTAGCAAAAGTGATCTGCCCTCTTGATATGCACGCCAAAAACCGGTTATTTGAACAGAATGGATGAATTCTTCATTATTTTCAACTGATTGAATGCAAATTTTGCTGAATTGAGAAGATTTCATTTCAAAGCTTACATTCCTTGTCCATTACATTCCATTCCTTATGGGAGTTTCCGAGATCCGAAAGTTCTAGGACAGATGACTGTTGAATTGATAAATCTTAAATGGATTGAAAAAGCCAAAATATCTGCATCTGCGGTTCCAATTGAAAACTATGATTTAAAAAGATAATTTCCAACCATAGTTTATATTGGGAATAAAATTTCAATAAACATCGGCTGAGTTTCGACTGATTAAAATGCAATGTGATTTCGAAAATCGTTAAAATCAATTAAACTCAGAATAGCATACATCATTCAAGGATTAATGCTAATATGGAAACTATCGTAACCTTAACGCTTGAAATAAGCATATTCGATATATTTTCATAAGCTGATTGGCATGTCAACAAATAATAAATAATGTTAAGTTCAAGTTATGTACGTTGACGTTTACACGACTTAAAAAAATTTAGCAATGGGAACTTGCATTGATTTAATGATAACGTTAAAAGTCACTAAAAATATACATCACAGTTGTCTATCATAATATAACAAATACTAGAGATTTACTGTATGTTGCTATAGTGTATAGGCTTAAATTGGAAACAGTAATTGATATTTTTAATTTTCGAATGTGTTCTCGTTTTCGGCGCACTACCCTAACATAACTTCATATCAGCAGAGTAGTAAATCAGACTAATTTGATGCCATTTTTGTTAAGTAGCTCTGAATGTATTTATTGTTATTAGAAGTTCCATAGACTATTGGTTTCATTTTTTTAATGCTAATATGCGAGATACACGTAGAACAATATGTGCGACATTAGAATATAAGGTAAATATAATATTGAAATCATTTAGTGTTAGGAAAAATCTACATACTCCTATAGGTCTGAAGTTGGCATTCCTAAAATATTTCCTATTTGATAGTGTTTCTGATGGAAACTTTACCTACCCATCATCAAATTCAGTTTTCGATTTGATATCCGCCTATCCTTAGTAATTTTCAATAATCTGAATACATATGCAAAATATATTTTTAATGAATTTTCAGTTTCAAATAAATTATAATCACTAATGATATCATATGACGACAATATTGAATAACATGTTAACATTCATATATTACATATTTGAATAGCTTTGCGAAGCACATGTAATTAAAAATTACTAAAATAATAAATATATGTATATAGCGGAGACCGGGGCTGTTTGGCTGAAAGGGGCAGATTGGCCGATTGGCTTCTTAGAAAAGGTTATTACGCGCAGTGGCGACATCTATAGTGTTTTAGATGGAGTATTAGGTCAGCCATTTACCGACGTAATTTCAGGTATATTTGTATACCATAAATTTCAGTTTTGTGGCCGAGTTGTAATTTTAGCTTAGAGTAATGTGCTCTTGAATATTCGTGAAATGTTACCCCTTTTTTGAATGGAATTGGATATTGATGGAAACACGTACATGTGAAATAAGTAACGAAAGTAACTCAATTTATTAACAAATAGAAAGAAAAGATTAGAATCATTGAAGGTTGGAAATTGTCGATACAAGAGTTGATTCTAATAATTTCTGAATTTTATGCCATCAAAACTTTTAGCATTCAGAGTTCCTGATAGGATTTGTCGCAGATTGACCCAAACCCGACAAAAACTCGTCAATTACTATAGAATATGCTGCAAATGTAGGCCATTCTGATGACATCAGACCTCCACCCAGGACGAGTGTGCGAACTAATTCGGAGGAGCGTCACGGTCGTTAATCGTAGATTGATCCAAGTTTTGACCGATTCCCCAATAAAAACAGCATTGGTTGAGGAGAAAAATGAATCCAAACGTAAGCGTATGCTGTGGAAAAGGAAAAGTTAGAAGCGAGGGCTGAAAAAAGTGTACTAACGCTGCCGAAACTAAGTCTAAAATAATTAAGATTAAAAAGTTAGGAGGGAAGTTTTTTACGTACCTACATAATACAAAATGGTGCATGCTAACTTTTTTCACCAATAAACGTTTTCTATTGATGCATTTTATGTGATTCACATATTTTTTCAAACTCGACCAACCTACTTCGCCCCTGGGGTAATAACTACTTCCTTGATTTTTATGACCGAATGAAAAAATTACATATATGCACAAAAAGGTGTATCTTCATAACGAAACAAAAAGTCTAGCCAGAAAGAGTGTAGAAATCCCGAAAGCAAAACTCGACCAACCAGTCGCGGTCTCCCCTACAGCTCCGGGCCAAATATTTGATCTATCCTTAAAAATTATTACTTCTCTGCCCATTCAAGACGTTTTTGCTCATGTTTTTCACTCAACATCGATTATTGAAAATGTCTGCGAACAGTTCCGTACGATATATTTAAACCTTTTTTGATCAATTTTGAAGCACCTTCACGTAAAGTGAATGTCGGATTATTCAAAAACAATAATTTTTTCGTGTTTTTCCGACCGACAGATCCACAATTTGGAAAGTCGTCGACATTTTTCGTCTCTTTAAAACGATTTTCTCACTTTCTCATAAACTGTTTCGACTTCTTCATGTATTTCGCCGCGGCAGCATTTTGGAAAAATGCTGAAATCGAATTGCAAACAAAAGTCAGCTGATTTATTCTCGCATTGCATCAAGGACACTACTGCCACTACACCTCTGTGTTAAAAAAAATATCACACCCAGTGCGGTAAAATTTCATTTTCAATCGAATAATATAAGATGAAAATGAAATTTATGGCCGCTGACCGTCAGCGTATCCCTACTAATTCATTTGACTTTTGCTGCCATTTTCATGTGAAGCTCCCAGAATTCATCGTCAGTTGAATAGTCGTACCTAGTCATTTGAAGTTTTGCTTGCTCAGTTTCAAGTGCCAAGTAGTATATGTAGCTGGTTCAGTGTCTTCGCTCTTGGTAGTAAGCAGATTCGAACGAATAGAATTATAAATGGAGTAAAGTATTAAAAATGAAAACTGAAGGAGGAAACAATTAATTTATGTGTATTCTGTGATTGACATTTCAGCTATCTGATTAGTCTTTCATCTTTTATCTTGAGTCAATTCGAATGTTTACATGAACCTCATTTGAAGGCCGCTCTCACACTATTGAAAAAGATATTTTGTTACTTCAAGAGATCAATTGACGGTGGTTAAACTGAGCATCGATTGAAGAGAAACGAGTGATGAACTGAATGCTGCCCGTTCGAGCCGTCAGCAAACATTGTGTGTGTCAGAGAGTTAAGTTTACTACAGTGGAGAGATCGTCAAATTGTTCCACATTCAGTTTCAATTGAATTGAATGAAGTTTTACTGCACTGATCACACCATTCCACTTTACCGATCGCGAGTAATTGTGGCCACGCTCTTATGTAACAGACTGTATATACAGTGGCCTACCGAGGAAATTCGGCGAATGAGAGATTTGCCGCCCCCATCGTTGGTTGAGCAAAATAAAAAAAAACGAAGCTGAATTCCATCTCCAGAAAAATGACTTGGGCGAGCAAAAAAAAGGACCAGTTTGCCGCCCCCTAAACGATGGCAAGTGCCCCCATCGCCTTCTAGATACGCCACTGTATATATATATATATATATATATATATATATATATATATATATATATATATATATATATATATATATATATATATATATATATATATATATATATATATATATATATATATATATATATATATATATATATATATATATATATATATATATATATATATATATATATATATATATATATATATATATATATATATATATATATATATATATATATATATATATATATATATATATATATATATATATATATATATATATATATATATATATATATATATATATATATATATAAGTTTAGTTTCAATCATATTGAAAAAACTCATACCCATACTAAAAGTGGTTATTTCCACATATCATCAGTGGTTAATTTCTTCTTAATTCTAAGTTGAGTGATAACATTGATAAAATGTTTAGTCGGATTTTTTACTGTATTTCTACTGAAACCACAAAAATTCAATTTTCATTTGCCAGATGCAACGATTACCACCGAATAAATGAGAAAGGAAACGAAACTAGTTTACTCGAACCAAAAGTCACACAACGAAAATTAGTAAATGAACCGTTAAATACATACTGTTGGCATTAGGTCATAGGAAACAGACATCCAAGCTAAAACAAACTATCATGAAAGAGCTGTGTAAAGCATATTAGTGAAATATTACTTTAAAATACCGCTGCAAATGTTTTGTGCACATAGATATGCATTGAATGCTGGAACACAAGGTCATTTTACATGTGATTCTCTCAGTAATTTGTGATCGCCGCCAAAATGAATTTTCGCGAAATATGTGTCTAATGGCTCAAAACCATTAATAATTTCGGGTACATTTTTTCAAGCATAGTAATGAAAATTTTGGGAATCGGTGGCTGTCCGTGTACGCTATTTGAAAATTATGCACCTAGCATCTCTGAACACAATTGCCCAAAACTGTTGCTAAGCACCTAGAGGTGCCTCTCAGTGAAAGCTTTCCAAAACGGTAGAGATAACTTAACATGGATATCTGTTCTCTGTGATTTGGTAGCATACCAGAATGCATGGAGAAAACACTAAAGCGGTAGTAGATCAAATCCATTGAGTGAAATTGTACAGTAGAGAGAAAAAACATAATTCATGTATTTAAGTATTAAAAGGGTACACCACAACAGAGCGTGAAAACTTAGGTAAATTTAACACTTTTTCATTTTGCTGAACAAAAATCAGTAAAATAGGTTTTATAGTACTAGTTCTGTTACACAAAAATAGGTTATCCTGTAAGCAAATGGCATGTATGTCCCATTTTCCATTAGTATTACTATGTATGATTCCTCAATGTAAAAATATTAATGGTCTTCAACCTCGGTGGATATTTATAGTTTGATCGAAAATTTATTTTATTTTATTTATTTATTTTATTTGTTTATTTGATTGATGTTGTTTTAACAATTTTCGATTATTAATATAATTTATTGGTTCGAGGTATTGAACTCGTTCAAAATTCCACTTCACTCCCCCAAGTTTTTGAAATTACATAGTTTCAAAACTTTTTTATCTTCCATATTTTAGTTTATCTTAATCATCTGTGAATACAGATGATTGGAATATCATTTTCAAGACTATTAGGTATCAAAAAGTGTACTACACTAAGACCCTACAGTTGATGTTACATCTTAAGAGAATATTTCGTTTCAACTGGTAACGAATTATCAGAGAACAATAACATTTAACAAGTTTTGTTATTTGCTTTCAGGTATAATGTATAAAAATTTAAAAAGTTGTTGCTGAAGATGCGCTAAATTATTAAACTCAGTGTATAAACAAATGAAAATGGTTGAACAAATTAAAAGGTGAAATATGTTATTGAAAGATTAATCGATGTGTGTCTCAAATTGTACCAAATGGTTGTTGCGAATAAAGATATCAAATAAAAATACAAGTCTATCAGCTAACCTTATATTATATACAAAATCAAATGCGACTAGATTCCAGTTTCTATGTAGTAAAAGACGACAAAAACCAGTAGATAATTTCTTTCATTTTCCTGTGGCGTTTTGCTGCTCTGCTTAACACATTGAAACTTTGCATCTCTATTTTTTGTTGATCTACTAGTGCTCTTGGAGATCTGTTTTCTTTATGTTTCGGCTATAACTATATCTTTTGCCTTTCTCATATAAAAAAGACTATGTAATCACTGGGAAAACCGACTTCTGAACGGAGGCCCGGAGGACCGAGTGTCATATACTATTCGACTCAGTTCGTCGAGATCACAAAATGTATGTGTGTGTATGTGAACTCGGTCTCTACAGGGTGGCAAGTGAATTGCCGATTTCAATTTCCCGGTTTTTTCCCGGTTTTCCCGGTTTTTTGAGATAAAAATTCCAGGTTTTTGGAATAGGCTCAAATCGCCCCTGTTTAGCATTTTTTTTTTGTTTTAAATTTAAACTTTAAACAGATACCCCATGTCCAAAAAGGATCATTGTAATTGACCCGCTAATTGAGGATTCAATTACTTTCCAGGCATTTCGATGAATAAATAAAAAATATTAATTATAACATGTGCGTATAAGAAAAGCATAAAGCCTTTTCCAAGTCATTCAGGGGTTTTGGTTACACGTAACCGATTTCTTCCGAGTGCACATGACTGTTTTTATCATTTTTTTTGGTATACATATGATTGAAAATAAATCAATAAGGAACAACAATCCCAAAAACGGACGCTTGCCACTCGGAAAAAACAAAAACAATCTATGCTTGCAACTTCAAATCATTTTGTACAGAGCTTTCTTCGCTCCTTCCGGAAATAAAAGTGGAAATCTCAGTTCGGCGGGTAAGTTATAAACATGATGGCCAAGGATGGCTTTGATCGTATCAAAGAACGCTCTCTACCAACTCTTCACAAGATTCAATCAGTGCCATCAAAGAGAGACGGATATCATCTCAGCAACAAAACGCCGTCATGGTTCATATAACATAGAATGGGCACCAGTGCGAAAGCGACTTTCTCTCGATGACCTGGCTGAGCATCACGGGTTAGCACGCTGCTGTGGGGATTCTCTCTAAAGCAACAAACGGTCGCTTGCTCTCGTTTTGCAATCCGATTCTATACAAGCAGTGAAGAATTGAGATAGAATCATTTTACTATTGCCGCTTATTCTAACTATGTGCATATAACCTTTGTATAAGTTGTTTCTATGAAAATAGCTGTGAATGCTCCAGACCAGGGTTTTGAAATATTGTATATTGTAACCTAGTATGAGAATCATCAAGTCGAATTATCTGCGATAATTATCAATTTGCGATTCTCTCTTGGATTGCCGGACTGTATATATTTTGTTAAGGGCTGTGAAATAGTATGAAGTGGAGCGAAGAAATGTAGAAAAATTCTCGCCCGATTCATGCATCGAGAGAGAGCGAGTTCTTGTAGCATCTTCTACCAGATTGAAAATTTTCTATACAATGTAGAAAAATATCGAGCCGCTTTCTGCCAAATTATCGGCAATCACCAACACTGATGCTGGCACAGCGAATCTAACATAATATCGTCATTGCCTTCGGCCATGGTACAATAAATTGTTACATGGACATAAACTGTTTAAATTATGTCACTTGCAAGCACATCTGTTCAATGAACGATACCCTCAGATGAATTTTCATGTAATAGAATTGAATATAAAATCATTAGATGTATGTATATCTAAGATTTCGCAAAACCGTTGACTTACTCTTTTAAAACACCATTTTTTTAATATATCTGTTAGTCAATAAACAATGTTTACGATTTCAATGCGTTGATGGGTAAATAAATCAAATGATAACTGTTAAAATGCACAATATATCGATCTAATCCTAATAGGATTCTAAACGCTCGTAGAGTAATCAGTAAGTACTAGTTATTCATGATGAACTCTCCGCTGGTTTTAAACCAATTTTATTTCCAATAGCTCAACTAATTTATCTTCTATGAGAAATCTTCCTACAATTGATCTGATTCTAGCAGATCAATCAATAACATTCACGGTTTCAAATTATTAAGCAATGATTAGTTCAATTAGTTATATATTCTACCAGTTTAGAACTAATCGACTAGAATACTATCGAATGTAAACCCTGAAATTGTTTTGGGAAATATAGATATAACCGTAAATAATTTAAATCATTACTTTATTGAAGTTCCAAAAGCTCGAACTAAATTCAATTCACCTTCATTTACATCCATATCAACGTTCTTGTGATCCTACTATGGAATAGTTGAGGACCTTTAAAAGAAAATTAAACATAGAATCACTGAACAAATCAAATAATTTTCTATATCTTTCTAAGATTCTATACTGGTTCTCAGAAACCATAACAACACAAGTATTGTCTCAAGATAACCTTACTGAGACAAATTATGATGAAACAAGGGCAATTATTAGCAAACTTAAAAACTTACATATTTTCCCTATGTTACCTTGAGATTTTGCCATAAATTTTGCAGGTGTTTTGAATACTTATTTAAAAATTTAATAAAAATCCAACATCCAAATTATCCTTAATTTTCAAAATGAGCTTTCATTATGCTGTTATTGATAGCAACCAAAAAAACTCTGATGCTCCCTGTTTGATTTTAAATTGCCTGCAAGCCTCTAAAAATCGTCGGACGACACATGGGGTGTTGGCCCAATTTCCAATGGACAATAAGTTGTTTCAACACTTGTACTGAACATTTCGCTCAAACGCAAAATTGGGTATTGTTTCTTACTCTTCGATTGTTGAAAAAAAATCATTATGCTAAGAACTGTGACTCATAGGTGAGCTAGTAATATTTTTCCCGGTTTTTCATTAAAATTCCCGACTATTTCCCGGTTTTTCCCGGTGAAATCAAATTCCCGACTTTTTCCCGGTTTTCCCGATTTTCCCGGTCACTTGCCACCCTGGTCTCTATGTATATGACAAATATTGTCACTTATTTTGCTCAAAGATGGCTGAACCGAATTACAGGGTGATATGCACGAAACAGATGGAAAAAAATGCCAATCACTTTTCTCAGAGATGGTTTAACCGATTTTCAAAAACTTAGATTCAAACGAAAGGCTCCATAGTTTGCGATTGAATTTCATCTTCATGCGACGTCCGGTTCCGGAATTACAAGGTAATATGTGCAAATATCCCCGGGTTGGCGGTTCAATGCATAGGGCGCTGGTCTTACAAACCAGTTGTCGTATGTTCGAGCCCCGACCTGGAAGGATACGAAGTGTCAGTAGAATCGTAGCACTAGCCATGCACTGGTTCTGTACACTCTGAATCGGCTGCGAAGTCTTTTGAAACAGAAGGTCAAATTCCACTACAGGAATGTAATACCAAGGCTTTGCTTTTTATGTGCAAAGAAAATGCGCACTCAATTTTCTCGTCAATTTCTTAGCTAATTTTCATAAACTAATATGAAAATGAAAATAAAAATTATTTACAGGGTCCGGCACTCGAAGTGTAACCAATTAAAAAGGCCATAATTTCAGTTTGGAAAATTACTTTTACTTAATTCAAAGTACAAAATGTGTAAAAATAATACAAAATTCAGAATCAATTCACTTTTGCTCGATATGACCACCTTTTGCCTTGACTTGATGACTTGAGAGAGCGAAGGAGCTGCTTCGTTTGGCCGAAAGCGGTCAATTTCCGAACATTGTATTTTCTAACGAGAAATTTTTTTCAATTGAGCAATTCGTAAACTCTCAAAACGATAGGGTTTACTTGACCGACCGTTCATACGAGAATTTGAGTCATCGATTGGCCACCAGGAGGCAGCACCCGCAACAGATAATGGTTTGGGCCGCTGTAACCGCAGATGGGCGCTCTCCAATCGTTTTCATCGAGCCTGGCGTCAAGGTAAATGCGACATATTATCGGGAAAGTATTCTGGAGGTTGCTTTGAAGCCGTGGGCAGACAAACATTTCGGTGGCAGACCATGGACGTTTCAGCAGGACTCGGCACCGTCTCACAAAGCTCGAGTGAACCAAGAATGGCTGAAAAACAACGTTCCGAACTTCATCACGTCCACACAATGGCTCTCGAATTAACCAGATGCGAATCCAATGGATTATTCTCTTTGGGCCATTTTGGAGAGCAAAGTCCGAACTAAAAGATACACCAGTCTCGAGGCGCTGAAAAAAGTTATTGTCCGCGAGTGGGCCAAAACACCTGCAAGTCACATTCGGCCAAACGAAGCAACTCCTTCGCTCTCTCAAGTCATCAAGTCAAGGCAAAAGGTGGTCATATCGAGCAAAAGTGAATTGATTCTGAATTTTGTATTATTTTTACACATTTTGTACTTTGAATTAAGTAAAAGTAATTTTCCAAACTGAATTTATGGCCTTTTTAATTGGTTACACTTCGAGTGCCGGACCCTGTAAAAAGTCCTTAAAAAGTTGATCCAGGTCTAACTTCCGATTGCGGTATTACAGCGCGATAACTATTTTCGGTAGTTCCGGAACCGGAAACCGGGAAACTTTTTACGGTTTTTGTTTCGCCGCTTTAAGTGACGGTATACAATATTAATAACACATGGATCAATAAGTCCCAAGACTCACAATTGATACAACATTTTTTTTGCAAATTTTTTTTTATTCATCAACATAATCACCTTTTAGGGCGATACAATGGTTCCAACGTTTTTCCAATTTTTCAATACCATGTTTATAAAAAAATTTATCTCTCGCTTCAAAATAAGCTTCAGTTTCAGCGATGACCTCCTCATTTGAGCCAAATCTTTTTCCCTGGAGCACTTTTTTAAGATCAGCAAAGAGCCAGTGACTACTGGGGGCTAAATCTGGAGAGTATGGGGGTGGGGAAGCAGATCAAAGCCCAATTCGTTCAATTTCGCCATTGTTTTCATCGACTTGTGGCAGGCTGGTTTTGTTCCATCGAAAGCAATCGCAGCACCCACTTGGAAAAAACCTTTTCCATGAAGGATAGTAAATACACTTCCATATGATATCTGTGTCATCTCAGTAATCTCACGGAGCTTCACTTTACGATCTTTCATTATAATTTTTGTTACTTCACTCACATTTTCCGGTGTAACGGCTTCCACAGGTCTACCCGAGCGTTCTGCGTCATTTGTATCGGTATTACCACGATTAAACTCGGCGAACCACCGACAAATCGTTGCTTTTGATGGACAAGAGTCCGAATAACATTTTTCAATCCATTGTTTCGCTTGCACGTTGTTTTTACCCATTAAAAACAATGTTTTATTAAAACACGAAACTCGGTTTTTTCCATTTTTTAAACAAACTACAAAACGACTTTACTCCAACCTCGATAACTCAACTGTTTCTTGTCAGATCGACTTAAAATTTTGACCCGTTTCAAGCAAAGGTTAGTACTCTAGAAAGACGTGGTTACTGGTTCACTACGAGCGCCATCTCTGCTTTAGTCTCGGGACTTATTGATCCATGTGTTATACTATACCCGGATCCGGATGACATTCAGGAATTCCGTATGGGACCGTGAATGAAATTCATCAATTCTGTATGGGGCCGTGAGACCTTTCGTTTAAATCTAAGTTTGTAGAAAGCGGTCAAACCATCGCTGAGAAAAGTTTGTGAGATCCATTTTGGAATATATGGCCACTACTTCCGGAACCGGAGATCAGAAACCAGGATAGCCGGAATCGGCTTGTTTAGTTGCCTATTGATAATGGCTATCAATTTGCGTAGTTTTGAGCCCAGTTTAGAAATTTTTTACGGTTTTTGTTTCGCCGCTTTAAGTGACAGTGTACAACAATAAACACACTTTACTCTATTAATCCGGAACCGACAGTCGGATCCGGATGAAATTCAGAAATTCCGTATGGTACTACGAGATCTTTCATTTGAATCTAAGTTTGTCAAAATTGGTTCAGCCATATCTGAGAAACCCTAGTGAGATTATTTGACACATACAGACACATACATACACACATACGCATATGCATTGCTTAGCTCGATGAACTGACTCGAATGATATATGACACTTGGTCCTCCGCGCCAATTGTTATTAATCAATTTTTCTCATATAGAAAAGTTATGCAATACCTTTCTATATGAGAAAGGCAAAACGGAACTAATTTCGATTTCTCAGCAACGGTTAAACCGATTTTCACAATTCATGATTCAAATTGAAACTCTCGTTGTTTTAGAACAGGGGTTCCCAAAATGGCCCATATCGACCCCTTGGGGTCGATATCCTTTTTGCAGGGGTCGACGTAAACGAAAACTGACTATGGGGGTCGACGAGGTCTAGAAATGAAATATTTGCGCTAAAAAGTTGTGTTTATTGGGAAGAATTTTACAGCAATATTAAAAATGCAAGAAATTGAATTTTCAAAGAAATTTGTTGATGGGGGTCTGAGGCCTAGGTTAATTTTAGTAAAGGGGCCCATGACCCAAAATAGTTTGGGAACCCCTGTTTCAGAAGATACTTTGGGATTTCATCCAGATTCGACTTTTGGTTCCGAAATTATATGGCGGTTGGTTTCAAAACTTTCAAACGTCATACAAAATGACGATACAAAACCACTACGTGCTGTTTCTGAATAAAAAAACACTACCGTTTTTCGTACGAATCACACAACATGCTTTGTTCAATTTCGTATAGCGTGCAGGGTTGCCAAAATTCTGTATTGGAAATCTGTATATGAAAATGATAAAAAATTAAGCGCATCGGAATAAAAAAATTGATGAATCGAAAGTGACACTGACAGTTACTTTTTGTTAAGAGGTAGCGTATTGTAGTGTGGTGTTGGTGATTGCCGAAAATTTGACAGAAGCTGCTCGACATTTATCAATATTGTATACAACATTTTCCATCCGATAGAACTCGAGTCTCTCAATGCAGGAACCGCGAGAGAATTTTTCTACATTTCTTCGCTCCACTTCATACTCTGAGTATTTCACGGCCCTTGAAAATAAATTACAGTCTGATAATGATTGGTGCTGTGTGGAATTCACCACACAGTTGACAATTATCGCAGAAAATCAAATCGATGATTCGACTTGATGATTCTCACACTAGGATGTAATATTTCAAAACCCTTGTGTGGAGCATTCACATACATTTTAATAGACACAACTTATACAAAGGTTATATGATTGACAATTATCGCAGAAAATCAAATCGATGATTCGACTTGATGATTCTCACACTAGGATGCAATATTTCAAAACCCTTGTGTGTAGCATTCACATACATTTTAATAGACACAACTTATACAAAGGTTATATGCACATAGTTGAAATAAACGGCAATAGTAAAATGATTCTATAGCAATTATTCACCGGGGACGGGTATAGCGTGATGGGTAAGTCGATGCCTTTCACGCAGCCCGCCTGGGTTCGATTCCCAACCCCGCACATAGGGTCAGAAAGTTTTTCTGGCCCGAACAGGTGAATGACATTAATGTTAAAGCTTCTATAATAGAAACAAAAAAAAAATATCCGCTGCCCATACAGAATCGGATCGCGAACCGAGAATAAGCGACCATTTGTCCCCACAACAGCGAGCTAACCTTTGATTCTCAGACAGGTCATCTAGAGAAATTCACTCTCGCACTGGTGTCTATTCTATGTTAAATGAACCATGTCGGTTTCTTGTTGCTGCTATGATATCCGTCTTTCTTTGATGGTACTGATTTAATCGTGTGAAGGGTTGCTAGTGATCGTTCTTTGATACGATAAAAGTCATCCTTGATTGTAATGTAATTGGAAATCATTTTTTTACTATTTTACATTATGACCTAAGGCACCATCTTTCTATCTTATCACAAGAAATTTTAGAAAATAAAGAATTATGCTGAATAAATGCAAGAAGGGTTTGTATAGATAAACCGACATTAGCAGATGGAACCATTTGTAGTGTTTACCATCCTTGATATTCCCTTCTATTCAATTTTGTACTAGAAAATCGTGATAACGATTCTGTTCTATAAATTTATACTTATTGCCTTTCTTATATTAATAAGTTAAAATTGAAATGTAGACATAAGTGAGTTATACTATCACAGAGATCATCGAGCTTAGCACTGTCTGTGTGTATGTATATATGTATGTATGTATGTTAGTTGTGTGAGTATGCGTCCAATGATGTCACTCATTTTTCTAAGAGATGGCTTGGCTTTTCACATACTTAGGCTCGAATAAAAAATGTCATAGTCCCATAGGTTGCTATTGAATTTCATCATGCTTTCATAGGGTAAAATGTGTTTAAAAGTGCACACCGTCATTCAAAGCGACGGTGCAAACAAGGGTAAAATTCTTCAAGATTTGGCTCAAAATTGATTTAATGACTATATTAATTACTTACTAAACGAATCGACTTCGGCTATACCGGTTCCTAGTTCCTGTACCGGAAAAGGTGGTCAAAAATTTTGAAACGAAACTCACTCAATTTTCTGAGAGATGATTTCATCGATTTTTATAAACTTAGGCTCAAATAAGAGGTCCAATAGTCTCATAGGCTGCAGTTGAATTTCATCCGAGTCCAACTTCCGGCTCCGGAACCATAGGGTAAAGCGTGTTTACAATTTCAAACCGTAGTTTAGTGCGATGTAAATAAGAAAAAAATCTTCTTGAGTATTTTTTTTTTGTAATAAAATTTTTATTCTGGCCTTTTTGCGTAAAAGCTTTACGTGGCCGATTGGCTTACATTTTTGTTACTTAATTTTTTTTTGCAATTGGATCTCGTTGTCACCCTTTTTCTAGGGGGAGATGAGTTTCCATTTCCATCCAACGAGGATCGGGGGTCACTTCGTCCGCGGCTTATCTCATCATCCATTGCTTCATCGTCGGTGTTGTATGTGATTTCCGTTTTATTTTCGTTGTCCTTGTTGATCGTAGTCTTGGGCTCGTTGAGAGTTGCTGTAGATGCGCCTTGTTGTACATTGGTTGCAGTTGCTGGTTGGTTGGAGGGTAAGTTGTTAACTGCAGCTGGTGTTCTATAGGGGATACTGATGGTTTCGTTGAAGGGGATGTTTCATTGTTGTTGGTGGCTGTCACAGATGTACTGGGATTGCTTGGGGTTGGTGTGAAGAAAGCACCGTTGTCCTTTGGTGTAGTTGGCTCCTTGTCCAGTTTATCACATGGCTTACCGTAGTGAAGAGCTTTTTGGCAATATTGACATGTGGCCATCTGATTGTCACAGGTAACAAATGATTTGCACGGAATTCTTGTATCTTGACCGAAAATCACATAAGAAGGTATAGGCCTCTTCAAGTGTATACGTAACAAACGTACGCCATTCAGAATACCGGGGAAAAAGTTCTTCCACTTTTCTTTTTCGGTAGAGAGAATCTCTCCGTATTAAGACATAGTTTTGCGAATATAAGAATCGTTGACGCTTGAGGGAAGATCATGCACACGCACTTCTATAGCACTATCTTCCATATATACTGGAATGTTGTACTTAATGTTCTCGTGCTCCACATAGTGCACATTGTTATAGTCTTTTGCAAATTGTATTGCATCCGACTCTTTATAAAACTGGATGTAAACAACATTATTCGTCTTGTTGTATTGAAGTACATGCACACGTTTAATGTCAAGATGCATCTGTTCCTTAAGCAAACCTTCAAGTTCACGTATCGAAGGTCGAATTTTGCACTGCCTAAAGTCAACAACAATTGTATTCTTTCGTGTCGGCGATAGCTTTTGTTCGTTTGGTTCACTCATTTCGAGGTCGTTCTATTGTTCACTACACAATACTGTACTTGGATTCTTCCGTCCCGAACGTAAGCGGTTTTGTTATATCGACTGACTTGGATGCGATGTGAATGCGAACTGATCTTCTTGAATTGACTCTTACAAATTGAAAAGGTTATGTTAGTTTATATCCGAAGAAAATTCATTCAAGTTTGAAAAATAAATTTTCTTGACAGAATCCTCAATGATATTTTTGAAAATATGAGTTATATGGGAAAGGCACCACTAGGTGGATAAATCATGGTTTTTATTCTTTATTAGAAACTGTAATTGAAAAATGACAGTTAGGGAATGTCTGAGATATTACCGCATTTTCGAATACATGAATACAAATAACATTGGCTCGCTGAAACTAAAATCGTGCCCTTATAAAGTGCGAATGACATATAGGTTGAATGAGGAAAAATTAAAGGCGTACAATAATAATAATAAGCCCATTTTGATACAGTGTATTCCGAGTCAATACAAGATCAAATATTTCGCTCTACAAATAATTGTCAATATACAGTGTTATACTATTACGATTAAACTAAAACTTATCCCGTTAAGGTGAAATGTAGCGGAATGCGAAAATCGTGTTTTTGATCAATTATTCAAAAACTATACCGATTTTCGAAAAACCAAAAACACTTAAATTTTTGAAATCAAATTTATCATAACTAAGTATTCTTAGAATTTTGAAATTTTGCTTTGCGCGGCCGTAATTGGTTTTTGAAATGAATAAACGGTTACTGTTCCGTTCCACGGGGATGATTTTAGAACTGAAAAGTAGTGTTTGTAGCAGAATTTCACAAAGAATCTGAAAATGTAACTCAAAATTATAAGATATTAGCTAAAACAACCGAAATTTGAAAAAGTTTACACAAACTTTTCCGCATTTTTTTATTGCTTGCGCGCTGCTGTTACGTATTGAGGTAGTGTGAGAAATGCATGGTGGCATTATATCGTGAGCAAAAATTACATATAAAATAATGACGCGAATTTATGCAGCATTGGGTTTTGTGTTGAAATAAAAACGAGTTGAATACAATAAAATAGGTATTGTAAGAAATCGTATATTTTCTAAGTAACTGTCATTTATATTGCTAATAATGTCCAATACTGTTGAGTTCAATGCATTGATGTTGCTGGCTGTGTAATATCGTATAACAGGTATTATTTTAGATTGTAGCAATTTTTATAGCAAAACTATAACTTCATCATTGACAAGCTACTGAATGAAATGAATACAAGCCAAGTATTATCGTTCATTAACCTGTGATACAAACAATGTGATAAAAATTGAGAGTCAACTTCGAGCCAATCAGCATGGAAAACTTATTGGAATTCATTGGTTTTTCAATTATCATGAATACAATGAATCAACACCTGATTTTCCTTTCAAAATCGATTGAATAATAATGAACTACGAAATAACTTTATATTTAATTCCGTGCCCCAAATATGTGCTTGAGAAAAGATTCACTAAATAATTTTAACTGCATGGTAAGATGAACTCATGCGAGTCAAGTAAATACTTTTACGTAAATTCTATCTCATCGGCGGGAAGGGCCTGGTGAACTACTGGCAAAGATATCGAAAAAACTTGAATGTTCTCTTGTCTTCAATCGTTCTTTTGAAGAAGAATCCATGCTCGCTACTAAGCCCAGGCATATACATGGTTAGCAAGTTATTCAATATATATACATATAACCTCATGTTAGATAAATCATAATTACTCATGATTTATAGCTCTAGTGTAAGAGTAATCACTAATAATAACGATTGAATTAGCATATATTCAAAGTGTGAAGGATTCAAAAATCCATTACGTCCAGTTTTTTTTACAAGCCAATATAACGAGAGGTAAACCCACTACGCTCAATCATTGAAAAAAGTTCTTGTTTCTATGTGTCCGTTTTTCTTGGTATGCTTTGTGCGACGGTTCGTTCAACTGAAGCGGATAAAATTTTGCGCGCATTTTATGACGCTACATTTCAACTTAAAGCTTCAAATCGTTTTATGACACTTTTTGTCTTGCTGTCTAGCAACAACCTACCTCTAGCATGCTACACGTAGGACTGAAACGTTAGCTATAATTTTGCTTATATTTATAGCTTCGTGTGCTTCGATTGACCAATCTGAGCGATGATTTCTCTTTGATATATCGCTTACTCCTTCAAAACCCTCGACTATGGCAGGGAAATCCGGTATGCCGGAGTTTTTTTGCAGACACTTCTAGCTAATAATCAACATTTCAATGATATACAATTTAAAATACATGGCTATGAACATTTAAATCAATACGTAGAAATATTTGGAATCAAATGGTGACATAATATTAATAATTGATACAAAATTGATTGAGTTGTAATTGTTCAAAACCTGACTACATTTCTACATGTATTATTCTTGAGTTTCTAATTTGCACTCCTATATAGAAAACAAAAATGTGTTCCACATTAAAAACTAGTAGAGTTTGGACATTGGTATGCTATGATCTTGTGTCACGCAAGCTCGGGTGAAATTACATGTAATGTAGTTTCGCCTGAGAAATTGACAACTACCCCAAGATATATTTTGAGTGCTTAAGATTAATTTCTAATTTAGTGCTTAAGATTAATTTCTTATTCTAATACCTTTATTACCATTCAGCGATTTCGGTTGAAGCGATAAACTTTTTCTCATTTTCAATCGAGTTCATCTTATATAATTTAGAAATTAATCTTTAGCACTCAAAATTTATCTAGGGGTAGTTGTCAATTTCTCAGGCGAAACGACATAACATGGAATTTCATCCGAGCTTGCATGACACAAGATCAGAGAATACCAATTAAAGCTTCAAATCGTTTTATGGCACTTATTGTCTTGCTGTCTAGCAATAACTTAACGCTATAAAAATAATTGCTTGCCTACCAAACTTGAACACAAGCCAGGCGAAGAGAAGCATAAATATCGAAATCGCAAGTATGTACACAGCTAAAATTGCATACATTTGGGATATTGGTGTAATTTCGTCGGTTGTAAAACAAATACAAATCAAGACAAACGATATTCGGTATTGGTTCCTAATCAAAATCAATCTAAGCAGACTCTCGTGCAATTGCGGATTCAAAAGTGTGACGATTGATTGACTTTCTTGATTGTAGATCATTAGAAATTTTGGTTGCCTTGTTCCACTTCAATGACTCGAACAACTCCATGGGGCTTATCCTTGTAATTTTTTTTTTTTTGATTTTCAGGTATGTTCTGTATATTTAAGGTCGTTGAAATAACTTGTTGTTGACAATTCAAATAATTGGATTTATGATTTCCATCATAATTAGTACATAAAAATGTATCATGTATGTATTCATTGGAAAGACGACTTTCTAATGCGATTTAACACAATTCAAACACCGTATGTCCATATGACAGTTGTTGGTCCCAAGGCCGAAGCCTTGGCAATGACGACATTGCGTCAAGTTTGCAATACCATTATGCCGTTTACAATGTTCCCAATTAATTTTAATGTGGAAAATGGAACGTACTTTTTCTAAAGTTTTCAAATTGTTTACATCACTTCGATTGATGTGTATTAGGTAAAGTTCATGGGAAATCCCAGAGCATGGTTTAGAAGTTTCTCGGACAAATACCGGAGAAGACGTTCTTAATCTTCCAATCCATCAACCAAGACTCGAAATTCCTTTTCGTCCGATTTGAAATGACACTTTTATTTCTGGGAGAAAAGGTACGGAATGCTTTGTAGTCGGAGATCATCACCATCTCTGGAGGCACATATTGTTGTTTCTTCCCAGAACGACAAGCGGCCATTTTGGGAATTTTTGAAAAATTTTCTTCTATGTCGCTACAATCGGATTCAGAAAAAAAATCGTAAATATTGTTAGATGGCATAGGATTAACGGAAGGGAAATCCGTCCGTTGTCTTTATTTTTACATTTGGAATAACGGATAGAGATTTCTTCCGTATTGTTTTATTTTTAACCTTAGGCTTGTTACCTTTCCAATCGGACGCAGGCATTTTTGGAGAATATAAATTAACTAGGCTAAATTAGTCTTCAAATAGACTCTTAGTTGGGATAAGTTTTAATAAAGACTGATTTTTTGGTAGTCTTTAGAAAGACAAATTATTTCGAAGAATAATTCTTCGGATGGTTAGGCTTAAAAAAGGCTGATTAAATTTTTAGTCTTGAAAAAGATTCATTATATTAAAATATCACATTTTGTACAGCCTTAATTAAGGCTGACTAATTAATAGTCTGTTAGACCGTTAGTGGTAGCCTTGAAAAAGACTGAAGACTCGAGCTGCAGAAAATATTTTTCTGGAAAATAAGCATTCTAATTAACGACGAATAGACGTGCGACATTTTTACATTTTTGCAATGGTAGAATCATATTTATTAAAGCCCTCTTGTTTTTCTTACTGAGCTGAGCAGATTTCCCGTATCTTCTCTGGGGTCCATTTGATTTGCTGCAAGCATAGATTATGGCCTAATAATGTCAGTCATCAGCTCAGTTCAGCTTCCAACCTTCACTCTGCAGCCTTAGTCTAAAACGCTTGTAGATTAAATTTTCCGCAGCTGCTTGAAGACTTGTACAACGATTAAAGTCAGATGTCGGAAAGTAGCCATAAAAACTAGACAGAAATAAAACGATGCGTCTACTTGAATTATTTAATATTGTGATTATTTTACTATGCAAATGATTTTCAGTATCAGATGGACCATCCGCAGTAATTACACCCCAGAGTTGCTCATCATCAGGACCATTACTACCGAAGCAGCAAAGCAAAGCAAAGTCTTGGCATTACATTCTTTTTGTGGAATTTGGCCTTTCTGTTTCAACAGATTTCGCAGCTTAGTGTACAGAATCATTGCATTACTATGGACTATGGATCCTACTGACGCTAAGAATCTTTCAGGTCGGGGCTCGAACATACGACAACTGGCTTGTAAGACCAGCGTCCTATGCATTGAACCGCCAACCCGGGACGAAAAGTAAGGCAGTATTACTTTTGTCGTGAATACGACTTACTTTACTATGGGGTGCCTTTTCAAAATTTACCCTCTGAGAGAGTGATAAGTTTTTGATCGTGAATATCTCTTGTTGTATCTAACGAATCAACAAAATTTTTGCTAAATTTCGCTTTTGCAAATACGATCACAATTTTATAATAAAATATTCAGTTGTGTGACATAATCTCAAATAATTCAAAATTAAACTTTTCTGAAATGTTTGGTATAAACGAATATCAAAGAGGATAATTCATAAGGCGCGTTTGTCTTTCTCGTATTTTTAAAGCTCATATCTCAGTGATCTGCGAAAGGATTTATATAATCTAACTACCAATAGAATCGAAATTTTTCAACTTAAGCATGAAAAGAAAAACCATTGAAGTATTTCAATAGTACACTGTTGAAAAACCTGTCTCATTTGACCCATGTCAACACCAGCCAATCAGAACGCGTTCTGAGGAAGAGAACAAAATATCTGCTTCTGTACAACAAATCGTTCGAGAAAATGTTCCGAACAGTGTTTAATATCGTAGTGAGTTCCACAATTTGGTCCTTCTGAAAGGCAGGAATGAATCCCGTACAGCTTTCCTGATAGTTTCTTTCAATGAAATGCAAATCCGAAATGAAATAATCGAAATTAAAATTCTATATGCTGCTATTTTTATAGCCGTTAGGACCGCCCATTAGTGAAAAAGCTACAATTGAAATCACGTAAAAAGAGACCTCTTTACAAAAATAGGATCAGTTTGGATTCTATCGCCACTGCGAGCAAATGTATTGTGTGACGTTTGCAAAGCTAGTTTCTCTTCCGACAAGAACGATTTCGTCATTTACCAGTCGTTTGCATTGGCAAAAAAGCAACGGTGGAGAGCATTACACAAAATCAGCCGTTCTAATGGCTCTAAAAGTTTTCTAAAGAACTATTAGTATTTCTTGCTCGCAAATCGAAGGGAAATATCCTCAGTTTAGTGCAAATCTAGAACTGTTTGATTTGATTTTTGCACTTTCCGCTGTGTAAAATTCACAGTAATCTAGATCAAGTGAAGCCTTCTTTGTTTTTGCGAAAAATGTGGAAAAGGGGAATGCTTGCATAATGCATACAATTGATCAACTAATTGATATTCGGAAGTGTTAAGGAACATGTCAGTTGTTTTCGTATTCACGACATGTTATGTCTCTGACATTACCCACCCGCCTTTTTTGTAAACTACGCAACAACACAAGTAACTATAGCTAGCGGATCTAAAACGGATGTATCAGGCTGTGGCTGCCCCGGATTAAAGTGTTATCGTTCGATATGCACCATCAACGGTAAGTTCATCATTGGTAATGTTTCGTGTACTTAGATACGGAGACTGCTTCAAATCTATTCCGGCATTCTCTCCCCATGCTTCCGCTTTCTGATGGCCTTGCAGGATGAAGGTTTTTCTTCGAGGATACGAAGTGAACATACAAAATAAATTGAATCTAACTTTGCTTGAAACATATGGGGCATTCCACGCAAAAAATTGAAATTGAACGCATTTTTTTTTGAAATTTCGCGTTTTCAAAAAAGAACCTGTTTTCAACAGCCTATACTTTAAAATTTAAGAAATCTACAAAAATTCGTCCAAGACATGAAATGTGCGTATTTTTTTTAGCTTTCAAATAAGCGATTCCATAAAAAAATTTCAAACTTGGGCCTAACTTCTTTTCTTTTTTTTTTGTTGAAAAAAGGGTTTAACTCAATCTTGGCAAAGTTTCAGAGTGGAAAGATCAGTATTTTCGGAGCAGTGAATTTCTCAATTACGATCCGCACGCGTGGAGCGTACCGCAGCGCAAATCGCTCGAAAACGGGCCTAACTTGTCGACACATGTCGCGCTACAGATCGAATCCTAACTTTCTCAGTTTATTGTTAGCAACGTTACAGGCAGAAAACGAACAAATTTGGGACAAAGGATTTAATTGAGTAATAAAATAATGTGATGTGATGTGATGTGATGTGAAGTGAAGCCACCATCAGTTCGAGGACTTGCCAGTGGATGCGGGTAGACTTACAGTAGTCCCGATATGACTCATCCATTCACCTTCTTACTATAGCTGTTACCGAAAAGCGAACAAAAAGGGTTGGGCGGATATGTAAATAGAGTCACTTACTCGTTTTCCGCGTGAATAAAAGATGCTCTTCCAACCATAATATCCAGTGCATGGATGAAGCATATCGCTATACATGCTTGAACCCGCCTGATGGTTTGTTTGAGAAGGGCGCGTCAGACTCATTTCAAACCTTCAGAAGGAAACAAGTTTCCTTCAAGTGACTTGGGCTGGCTATCCACAATCCCTCGTACAGTCATCAATCCGTCCGATGCCCTGGTGCTCCCTCCCCTTTACGCTCCCGTGCAAAATGTTTTATATTGATAAATACAATGAAACATAGTGTAATGAAGTTTATATAACATAAAATGATATAATAGATTACAAAATAATATAATATAACATAATATAATATAATATATTTTAATTAAATATAATACAATGTCATACAATATAATATAGTATATTATAAAACAATATATAAAATAACAGTTAATGTAGAGTGTCAGTTATGCTCTTCTATCTTCGCAAAACTGCAGGAAGTAGAATACTTCTCTTCTAATAACAATAATAATATCCACATCTATGAAAATAATATATGTTATTATTATTGATGACAAATTAATAATAATAACAATAAATATAATAATGAAAATAATAATAAAAAACAATATAATATAGTACAATGAAATATATATTAAATAATAGAATGAATAAAATGATATGTTGCGATATGCTATGATATTCTATTACTTGAATTTATATGTCATTTCTCATCCTCTCATTCTGCCATCAACGCATTCCATCGACCAATTGTCACCACAGACACACGTGTGAGCATGAAACAGGAACCAGTGAGGACCAAGCTCACCTTGTGACGACCTTGATATTTAGTTAAAAGATTACTTTAAAAATGATAACTTTTAAGGAAATCAAATTTATATTTTGGGCAGAGGTACGTAGTACTACTCATAATAAACCCTATAATATAATATAATATAATATAATATAATATAATATAATATAATATAATATGAAATAATGCAATGCAGAATAATACAATACAACGTAGTAAATAATAACATAAAATAGTGTAAGACGATAATATATGAAATATTATTAATAATAATAATAATAATAATAATACATGATGTAATAAACAACAGAATTATATGTTGTAATATACTATGATAAACATTGCACTTTAGGATGGGCTTCAACCTACAAGCCATTTCGCACCCTTTCATTCTGCTACTAACGTAGAAGGCGATAGCACCCAGTCGACGCCGTTCTATTGACCAAATGTCATCATAGACGCTCGGGGAGGCATGAGATAGGGACTTGTGAGGACTTAGTTATCTCACCATTTGACGACCATTAAGTTAGTAATAAAATAATTGTGACAAAAAGTTTTTGCACAGTTGCAATTTTTCTATGATTTGGTTTTTCTGGTTTACAAAACTTCAAACGTGTCCTGGGAAGAGAAAACATAGTGAAACGATTGTGTTCCAGAAATAGTTTTACATTTTTCGAAACGATTTTTAAAGAAATTTCTCTGCTTTTACATAATCTTCCGAGCATTAGTATATGACTGCAGAAAAGATGCTTTCCTAGCCCACTCGTACAATTCATTCGCGGTCGAAATTTGACAATCATTGATCATTTGTAAACTTGCGCGACGTGATATTCTTTTGATAGGTCCTCAAGCACCGTCGCATGGCCCTTTTCCATGAGCTGCGCGTGAAAATTCCACCGTGCAAAACGATAAAAATCATGCTCGTGATAAAAAATATTCGCAGTGTTTTACATTTTTGAATTACTGAGGAGCTCCGTCAGAATAATAGATGCACTTGCGTATATGAAGATAGTATTGTGAAAAATACTGATTAAGAGCTTCGAGAAAACCATACACAGCTATTGCGTCATGTTTCTTGCAACCAGAAATAATTACTAATGTTTTATGATCGCTGTTGCAGTTCATTTTACAATAGAAAACAATGGGGAATATAGTCGCTTGGTCGTTGTTCCAATGAAAGCCAGTTATGGCGTTTTGAATAACGAAGGCGTAATTTTCCGCAAAATCGCAAATTATTAAACTTTCGTCACTCTTCGATTTTTTTTTGTCGTGAATACGACCAAAATTAGCCATATAGAAGAATGGGCAGAACTTAATCGTGAATATCTCGACTTGTATTAATAGAAGCAACATAATTCACTATTTCATCAAAAATATGATCAGGAATTTAGAATAATATTTTGAGCAATGTGAGATAACCACAAACAACTCAAAAATTAGGTTTTTTGCAAAATTTAAAACAACAGGGAAAACTCTTTATTTTTGCTTGGGTATTTCGCGCAAGAACGACGATTTTGAGGTAGTCAGGCACATATCTTCAACTGAACGTTATAAAAGGGAACCGTGATCGAAAATCGATCATTCTCGATCGAACCACCGTTACGTTCGGACGTGCTTTTCTCGGTCTTATCACCACAAGTTTTTCTTTAACCGTTAATTCGTTGTAGTTGTTGTCGCGTTGTCTCGCGAAGCTGTGGAACCCGATATGGGTAAAAAAGGTCTTTCTAACGGCCATTCGAAAAAACGTCCCAATGATGGGAAAACTGACGACAGTAGTGCCAAAAAGCTGCTTGGTAACAATCCGTACGCGTTACTCCCGGAAGAGGGGGTAGAGAAGAAGGAAAAATTACCGCCCTTTTACATTAAAGGATTCCCGCCGACCCTTCGATCGGATTTTAACACCTTGATAAGCAAAGGTTTACAAGCAACAATTCGCTTATGTTCGGATGGGTACAAAATTGTTGTACCGGCAATAAACCACTACAAGGCAGTAGAGTGTTATTTAAAACAAACAAAGGCGCAATTTTTTACGCATGATATTGCTGCTAACAAACCGATGAAAGTGGTTCTTCGCGGACTGCCGGATATGTTGGAGGAGGAGCTGAAACTGGCATTGTTGGAGGCTAAGTTAAAGCCAATTAACGTCTACAAAATGAGAAGACACAATAAAGAACACAAATACCGTGACCAACTCTATTTAATCCATCTAGAGAAGGGCTCCGCAACCATGAGCCAATTGAAGGCAATTAAAACGCTATTCCACATCGTAATAGAATGGGACAAGTATAAACCAGTTCATCGTGAAGTAACACAGTGCACGAACTGTCTTCAATATGGTCATGGTGCCAGAAACTGTCACATCAAAAGTCGCTGTTTGAAATGTGCCGGGGCTCACAACACAGGAGAATGCCTCGCAGAAGAAGCTGCAGAACCGAAGTGCGCCAACTGCGGAGGTGGACATCCCGCTACGAGTAAATCGTGCCCGAAACGAACGGAGTTCCTTAAGATTCGGCAGCAAGCTACCACCCGTAAACAACCGAATCGAAAAACAGCTCCTAAGATGGATAACGAAAACTTCCCACCCCTACCGGGAAATTCCGGCGGAGGCACACGAACCGAACCGGGCCCATCCTCACTTCCTCCACCTGGATGGGGCAACCTCAATAAAGGGCCAGTCAATAAGGACCTCTTCACTGCCGAACAGTTATTCACCATC
Organism: Malaya genurostris; assembly: GCF_030247185.1. NCBI lineage: Eukaryota > Metazoa > Arthropoda > Insecta > Diptera > Culicidae > Malaya > Malaya genurostris. The sequence goes on along the minus strand of NC_080570.1, from coordinate 80,637,348 downwards.
TTCGAAACGATGACAACCAAACTTAGGAGCTGTAAAACACGGTTCGAGCAAATTAATATTCTTGGCAAATTTATTATTGAATATGCCCTGTGAAATAATAAATTTGCTAAACTGGAACGCTTGCTCACTAAGGAGCAAGACCATCGAACTGAACGAGTTCCTTCACGAAAAGGAAATAGACATAGCCATCATCACGGAGACACACCTAAAACCAAACATCTCGGTGTATCTCCCCGAACATCGCATTCATCGGCTTGACAGAGCAACTTCTAGTGGAGGAGGAGTTGCCATCGCCATCAAGAGGAACATCAAACACAAGATCCTACCAGCATTCAAACTGCGACTACTGGAGGCCGTCGGGGTGGAGATCCAGAGCACGAGAGGCCCCATCAACATCATTGCAGTATACTGTCCCAAGCAATCCAGCACCCGGGATGGTACTACTGCAATACTACACAACGATCTGTCAACACTCACCCGACGGCAGGCCAAGTACATCATCGGTGGTGACCTGAATGCGCGCCACGAAAGATGGGGCAACAGAAGGCGGAACCGGAACGGTGTCGTCCTCGCAGAACACCAGGAAGCAGGCCAGTACAACATCCTGGCACCGGATTCTCCAACGAGACTGTCTAGATCGGGAGTCCATTCCGTTCTAGACATTTTCATCAGCAACATCAACATAGACAACGTTCCGGCCGTCTTCAGTGAACTGTCATCAGACCACTATCCAGTGGTTTTGTCCTACGGAACAGCACCAGTGTCATCACCAACCGTTCGCAGAAACAACTACCACCGGGCAAACTGGCCACTTTTCCAGCAACTAGCCGAAGAGAACATCAATGTCGATATGCCACTGGACACTCCGGTGGAAATCGACATGGCCATTAGAAACATCCAGGAGGCAATCACGATCGCCAGAGAAAGATCTATACCAACTGTTCAGAGGGTGAGTACTTCTCTCCAAATTGACTGCACTACTAAACATCTTATTCGTCTCCGGAATATTTACCGGAGACAGTATCAACGTACAGGTGGTCTTGATAAAAAGACCACCTACACCAATTTAACTAGGGTTATCCAGGGAAGGTTGGTGGAAATTGAAAATAAAAATTTCGAACAAAAAATTCAACAAATCCTTCCCCATTCGAAACCGTTCTGGTCGATGGGGAAGGTGTTGAACAAAAAATCAAAACCAATCCCTCCGCTGGTTCCGCCTGAGGGCGCGGATGAGGGAATCATTTTAGTAACACCTGCCGAGAAGGCTAACGAACTGGGGCGGCAGTTTGTGTGTTCACACAATCTGGGACTCAACATTGTTAGTCCACACGAAAGGGCCGTTGCCGATGGCGTGGCCGAGATTGAGCTATCAGACAGCTTAGTTCCAGAGGAAACAAGAGTTACTGCAGATGAGTTGATGGCTTTTGTGAAAAAGTCCAAAAACATGAAGGCCCCCGGTTTCGACAACATTTTCAACATCGAACTAAAGCAATTGAGTTTCCGCTCTTTTGACTTTATTGCAAAAATATTCAACCGGTGCTGGGACCTTGGCTACTTCCCTTCAATGTGGAAGTTAGCTAAAGTCATCCCAGTACTGAAACCGGGGAAAGATCCTTCCCTATCCAAAGGCTATCGACCCATCAGCTTACTCTCTGCCCTGTCTAAGCTGTTTGAGAAATCAATTCAAAGCCGAATCCTTGCATTCGCCGATCAACATGGTGTCTTCCTGGAGGAACAGTTTGGGTTCCGGAAAGGAAGATCTACCATTCATCAACTCACGAGAGTTACCAACATCATTCGACGGAATAAGTCGGTGTCCAAGTCGACAGCAATGGCGATTTTGGACATCGAAAAAGCGTTCGACAATGTGTGGCACGATGGACTGGTGTTCAAGCTGCATCGATACAATTTTCCGATGTATCTTATCAAGATCATCAAAAATTACCTTTCAAATAGAGCTTTTCAGGTTTCTCTGCAAAATGTTCAATCGGACAAATTTTCCATCCCAGCAGGTGTGCCCCAAGGAAGTATCCTGGGTCCCATCCTGTATAACATTTTCACATCAGACATCCCACCTCTTCCGGGGGGTGGTGTCTTGTCACAGTTTGCTGACGATACGGCCATCCTTTATGATGGACGAGTCGTCAGTATTCTGAAGAACAAATTGCAGAGGGGTCTGGATGCTCTAAATGAATATTTCACCAACTGGAAAATTGTAATCAATGCGGCGAAAACTCAGGTCATCCTGTTTCCGCATTCAAGATCGACTAGACTTGTTCCGTCTGACGAATGCAGAATTCGGTTCGGTGGAGCTGACGTGCAGTGGTCCGACGAAGTGGTCTATCTAGGACTAACTTATGACAGACATCTGATCTTCAGGTCACATGTTGAAAAAATAATCACCAAATGTAACATACTCATCAGGTCTCTGTACCCGTTGATATGTAGAACATCAAAACTGTGCCTGAAGAATCGGATGGCTGTCTACAAACAAATCATCTACCCCGCAATCGAATACGCAGTCCCCGTTTGGCGGGGTTGTGCCCGAACACACAAGCTAAAGCTCCAGCGAGTCCAAAATAAAATCTTGAAAATGATCCTTAAACTGCCCCCTCGGACGAGAACCACGGAGGTACATGAACTGGCTTCCCTGGATACCCTAGAAACAAAATTTGAACATCAGTGCAGAAAATTTGGAGAGAGGTGCTCAGCCTCAGAAATTGAAATTATTCAAAATTTGAATGTATTAGGTTAAGTTGGGTTAAGTAGGTAGGCTTTTTATTTTAATCATTAAAACAAATGGAATATTTAACTTCGTAATGTAAAAAGAACAAAAATGCAAATCAGAATATAATTAACATTAAATTAGGCGTAGCAAAGATGAAAAGCCAAAGGCTGAACCACTTACATTGTTAAAATCAAATGTAAAACACATACAATGCTAAATAAATACACATATATATATATAAAAAAAAAAAAAAAAAAAAAAAGAAAATCGATCATTTCTTCTTGTGCGTTGGATGAAAGCAGACGTCGGGGCGAGAAGATGCATCCAAACAGCATTGGAGAGAAAGAAAACAAGAAATAAAAAGTGGACAACATTATATAAAATCAGCCGTTCTAATGATTCTAAATGTTATCTAAAGAACTATTAAGATTACTTCTTTGCAAATCGAACGTAGAAATCATCAGTTTAGTGAAAATCCAAAATAATTTCATTTGCTTCGTGCACTTTTCGCTGTGCGAAAATCGTTCGAGAAAAATGTTCCGAAATGTGATAAGTATCGTAGAGAATTCCACAATTTAGTCCTTCTTAAAGGCAGAAATGATTTCTGTACTGCACCTTGATAGTTTCTTTCAATGAAATATGCAAATCCGAAATGAGATAATCGACGTCAAAAATCGTTGAAAATTTTAGTAGTGAAAAGGGGGAAAGTTTCGCATTTCACACAATCAACTATCAATTCGAATTCGAAAATGTAAAGAAATCGTGTCAGTTTTATACAGTTTTATACACACCCGTACTTTTTTTTCATATTTTGAAAATATGAAGTTTGTTTTCGAACAATGAAAGAATCCCTCTCAGCAGGCCGTTCAATTTTGTTGGTTTTTGAGCGCTTGTTGAACGATATATTGCACGAAATATTCGTTCAATTTGCTGGAACGGTTTGTTGTTTTTTCTCTAGCAAAAATAGTGTGAAAATTAGGTGTTACCTTTACATAGAAAGAAAATTTGTTGTTATTCTACGTGAAGTAGAAGTATTGTGCAGGTATGTATTGTTAGTTTAAACAAAAAAGGGGAAAAAACTTCAGAAATTCTGCAGTAAAACTAGTCCAACGGGGTTCCAACTCCTCATGTTAAAAATGGCTCAACAATGGACCTCTGTCTGCCGGGTATGTTGAACGAAAAAAATGGCATTCGGTTCAACGGTCTGTTTCAAAATCGGCAAACGAAGGTCCCGTGTTGGCCTCCCGTTGAACGTTTTTGCCTTTCTCATATAGAAAGGTTATGCAATCACTGTGACAACCTACTTTTGAACCGAGGCCCGGATGGCCGAGTGTCATATACCATTCGACTCAGTTCGTCGAGTACGCAAAATGTCTATGTGTGTATGTGTGTGTATGTGCGTATGTGTGTATGTAACGTTTTTTTGCACTAACTTTTCTCGTAGATGGTTGAACCGATTTTCACAAACTTAAATTCAAATAAAAGGTCTTGTGGTCCCATACAAAATTCCTGAATATGATTTGGATCCGAGTTCCGGTTCAGGAATTATGGGGTAAAATGTGCAAAAAATTGTGAAAATAAGTGCACTAACTTTTCTCAGAGATGGCTGAACCGAATTTCGCAAACTTAGATTCAAATGAAAGGTCATGAGGTGCCATAAAAAATTCCTGAATATGATTTGGATCCAACTTCCGGTTCGGGAGTTATGGGGTAAAATGTGCAAAAAACAAATATGTGTTCTAACTTTTCTCATAGATGGCGAGACCGATTTTCACAAACTTAGATTCAAATGAAAGGTCCTGTAGTCCCATACGTAATTCCTGAATTTCATGCGGATTCGGCTTCCGGATCCGGAAATATAGGGTAAAGTAGGTTAAAAATGTATACTATCACTGAAAATGGGGAAAAACCTTAAAAAAATTTCTAAATCGACCTAAAATCTTTTCCAATTGATAGTTTTTATCAGAAAACGGTCAAACAAACCGATTTCGGTTATTCTTTTAAGAATCGAAGAAAATTATTTTGAAGAATGCAACAATGTTTTATATGATAGTATGATTGATATGAGAAAGGCATCATTACACCACTAGGTGGATTAAAACAGATTTTTTTCTAAGTGGGATGCTTGAGGAATATTCTTGCAGCTTGACAAAAATTTTCGATAAACTTATCAGTATCTGTTATTATTTTTTCCAAACATGTTTTTGGTTTCATAATCCGTTGTTTGTGCGTGACTTTTTTTACTTCATTCTTTTTCAAAACCACGTAAATTTTTTTTTACATCTGATCATTTTTACATTGCCCAAAAAAGCATTTTTCACTAGGGTTTTCACATAAAAAATGTAGAAAAATATCTTCGTAGTGGCATTGCATTGTTGCTGATCATTAATTTGACCAGTTGACTGCCTGAAAACAACGGGAATAGTAACGTTACAGGAAACAAACTGAGATGTTTCAGTTTAGCTTGAGCTTGAGCGATCACCCCTGGTTGCTACTCCGTTACTGATCGGGATTAGCTGAAATTGTACAGGGAGTTTCTAGATGATCCGCCCTGGGACTGGTAAATCATCCTTCAATGTACATCTTCTGGTAATCCCAGAATTCATTGATCAGTACCGGCGCCGGCCAGGCCCGTAAGTAGATCGTTTAAGGAATGGGAAGGGATGTTAGTCCAACACTTGTTGTTACTAGAGGCCGTATATACTACTGCGCACTAGGGATGTCCGATACCGAGTCGATACTTTGAGGTATCGATACTTTCTTTCAGAAATCGGGTATTTTTGGCATCGATATCGCGTCAGAGCGATACTGTTAGTATCGATACTTTTGGTCTCGATACTTACAGTATCGCAACAGATTGAAGTCAATTCCTATTACGACGGAACATTTTTTTTGTTTCATTTAAAGAGGCTTTAACTTTCAGCTCATTCGCCTTCGGGTCAGAAGAACTTTCTTACCCAATGTGCGGAGCTGGAAATCGAACACAGATGGGCTTTTTGAAAGGAAACCTTCACGCTATACCCGTCCCCAATGGAACATTTTTATTTCTCTGGATTCGACGAAGCGCCAAGTTCGCGCATATTTTGGTATGACGTAGACTAGCCTTCGTTGAAATTCGTTCTTGATAATTTCGCTTTGTCCAACAGGTACACTGAGAGAGAATGCAATGTGCAAAACACGCACATAAAGGTCGTACTCTCAGAGGATTCAATCATTTCAATTTTCCACAATCATTGCACTCTCTTTCAGTGCGCCTAATAGCAATAGAATTGGCTTTTAGTGTAGTATTCGTGTATCGACATAAAGGTTATGACATGTAAATTGTTGAGAAAATAAGTGAAATGTGAAATCATCATGGCTCCAACACAAAGTGGCTTGCGGAAATTCTTTGGTGTGGACCAAACGTCACGAAAGGCGAAGTGCAATCTGTGTGGCAAGAAATATGCGTATACTAGTGGCACAACAAATTTATGCACAGCAAAAAAAGAATTGTAACAATCTTATCAAATGCAATAACTTTATTACATCGAAACAACCTACTGAGTATATTACATCAGCTTGACTGAAGACTTAGACGATTCTGGTAGGAAATTATGTACTGATGTACAGCGTTTACGATATAATATCACAATAAATATTGTAATATTACACGAAAGATGCATAATTTCCCATCAGAATCGTCTAAGTATTCAGTCAAGCGGATATAATTTACTAAATACGTTGTTTCAATATCATAACGTGTGATTTATCTGCAATATTTCTTGAAAACAGAAAACTATTGCATTTGATGTTCAGTACGTCTAATTATTTTCACATCGATTAATAATCACATTAAATTCAATCATTTTTTGTTGCTGTGTGGAAACATCTTTCGGTTTATCATAAAATAACGTCACTGTCAACAATTTTATTTTGAAATGATTGCTGCGCAAGTATCAATTGATACTTACAGGTATCGATACTTTATTGCCTTTTGATACCTTGTATCGATATTCAAAATTTCATATCTCGATACACTAGGTATCGATATTTTACCTTCCGAGTACCATCCCTACTGCGCACTCCACAAGTGTCACGGGAGAAGGATATTTGTTAGTAAAAATTTCAGTATTGGTATTATTCGCGAGCGACTCAGTATGTTCCGGTTTCAAGATGCTCGGATGCACCACTACCCACTTAGAAAAAAACGTTCAACGGTGGTCCTTCATTGGTCCAATACGTTGTATCATTGGTCCAATGAAAGTTCAATCAATCGTTCAACGGGAGGCCAACACGGGTCCTTCGTTTGCCGATTTTGAAACAGACCGTTGAACCGAATGTCATTTTTTTCGTTCAACAAACCCGGCAGACAGAGGTCCATTGTTGAGCCATTTTTAACATGAGGAGTTGGAGCCCCGTTGGACTAGTTTTACTGCAGAATTTCTGAAGTTTTCTCCACTCATTTGTTTAAACTAACAATACATACCTGCACAATACTTCTACTTCACGTAGAATAACAACAAATTTTCTTTTTATGTAAAGGTAAAACTTAATTTTCACACTATTTTTGCAAGAGAAAAAACAACAACAAACCGTTCCAGCAAATTGAACGAATATTTCGTGCAATATATCGTTCAACAAGCGATCAAAAATCAACAAAATTGAACGGCCTGCTGAGAGGGTAAACTCACTGACTTCCCGAGTGAACGTTTCAACAATATCCTATATTAAAGTCCCGGAAAGTCTTCACAGCTCTTATTCGAGGAAACTGAAGAAAAATTTGCAATACTATCGCGTAAAGAATAAAAGCTTCCCTATTTTTTTATAAATGAAATTACGTGATACAAAATAAACGAGTGAATAAAATTTAGACAAAATAGTTGATTTATTGCATTGTTTATTTGTTTATTTGGAGCAGGGAAAAGCCCGGTGGAGTTAGTTTCTATCAAACTTGCTCTCCAACAGGCAAAAAACCTCCTCATCTTTAGCATCAACAGATTACAATCATCCAAATGATACATTCTAAACAGTTCTTATAAAATCTGTATTATTTCCGCTTTATTATTTTAATTATTTACTAAAATTATTAATTGGTTACATTAGTTGATCTGGGCAGCCGGCTGCCGAGAAAATTTTAATTTATTGTTTGAAATGTTAATATCAAGTGTTTTTTTACTATGTATTCAATATACCGATATATGTTATCTCTGTTATTAACTTTGTAATATCAACGGATTTGTGCTATAGTTGATTTTTATAATTCAATTTATAATCCTGAAAGACAATCAATGACATGGAAGAAGAAAACATTCCAAATAAAACTTTTCTTCGAAGCTAGACGGAAATTGATAGGTTGAATGAAGGGATAATTTAGTAAAATAGAGTAATAGAAGTGAAACATTGAAAATATCTGATAACTGAAAAGAAAAAGATACTCCTGCAATTGTCGCCTTTTACGTCATGGAAGCAGGGACCCAGTGGATCTATTCTTGGTTCATTTTTTTCCGCCGAATCCCACACGGCATCTAGGCTGGTACTGTCCGGAGAGAGCTAATAGGTACTATCAATCTCCTAGTGGACCCCAGCCCCTACAAACTGAGATGTTTCACTTTATTACCTGAAGTCATCAGTCTCATGTTTTCGTAAATGGGACACAGACAAACATTGTGCGTCCCACCAGTGCCAGTAAAAACACAGTGCTCTGGTCGGAATGAGCAGTTTCGAAAAGCTTATTTTGATCTTTTTATTTTCATCTATGAATCGTCTTTAAGATTCCCAAAAATTAATCTTTTTTTGAATTATGCATTTTTGTCGTGAATCCGACTTACTTTACTATGGGGCGCCTTTTCAAAATTAGCCATATGGAAGAATGGGCAGTCAATCAATATCTCGACTTGTATTAATGGCAGCAACATAATTCTTCCACTATTCCATCAAAAATGTGATCAGGAATTTAGGATAATATTTTGAACAGTGTGAGATAACCACAAACAAAACAAAATTAAGTTTTCTTAAAATTTTCAAACAACTTCAAACAACAACTTCAAGCAAACTTGTTACTTTTGCTTGGGTTTTTCGCGCAAGGACGACGATTTTGAGGTAGTCAGGCACATATCTTCAACTGAACGTTATAAAAGGGGAACCGTGGTCGAAAATCGATAATTTCTTCTTGTGCGTTGGATGAAAGCAGACGTTGGGGCGAGAAGACGCGTCCAAACAGCGGCATCGGAGAGCGCACCTTCTACGTGGTTAAAAACCTCTAACGCTCAGGTCGTAGTTCTCATTTGCCTTCCGGTCGTCAAGGCGAGAAGACGCATTAAACCAGTTTCGCATCATTTGGAACTGCGTGCGGATGTGTCGGTTTGTACGTAAAGCTAGTTTCAATTCAAGTAAGAACGATTGCATCAGCTGCTGGTGCTTTGCATTGGAGAGAAAGAAAACAAGAAACGAAAAGTGGACAACATTATATAAAATCAGCCGTTCTAATGGCTCTTAATGTTATCTAAAGAACTATTATTCTTTTAAATTCGAAGGTGGAAATCATCAGTTTAGTGATCTAAAATAATTTGATTTGGTTCGTGCACTTTTCGCTGTGCGAAAATCGTTCGAGATAAATGTTCCGAACTGTGCTAAATATCGTAGAGAATTCCACAACTTGGTTCTAAAAGTCAGAAATGAATCCTGTACAGCATCTTGATAGTTTCTTTCAATGAAATATGCAAATCCGAAATGAGATAATCTAATCGACGTCAAAAATCGTTGAAAATTTTAGTAGTGAAAAGGGGGAAAGTTTCTCAATTCATACAATCGATCAGCTATCAATTCGAATTCAAAAGTGTAAAGAAATCGTGTCAGTTTTATTCGTATTAACGACATCCAGTTATGTCTCTGACATTACACACCCGTACTTTTTTCCCATCAATTTTCACATTTCGTGGCCTTTTGACTGATGCCAGGTCAACGTCACGTTCGTAAAATTTTATGGCTTCAATTACTATTTCAGGGGAAAATTGTTTTTCTGTAAAATATAAATATTAATGTATTTAAATATAAAGATATCAAGAGTTTGATTAAAAAATAAGTTTTTACTTTATGTTCCCGGAATCGTAAAAATCTTTTATTTCCCCACAAGATTCTCTACTTTCGTAACACAAAATATTTTGTTACGAAAGTGTTGATGTGTTCATCGTATGCGCTATCTTACGAATACTCCAGTATTTTGGCAAAACAGTTAAAATTCTCATTCTTTCCGATTTAGTTGCATCTTTAGCATGAAATTTTTGTTTCAATTCGGTAAGATAGCCGGAAGACAAAGGTTCGTTCTAAAAAAGCAATCAATATTTTAAAATTTGATAAATGCAATGTTATAATGTAAGTAAATGTAAGAATTACTTCTGTATAGACGCTGAATATAGACACATTGTCATCATTGTCACCTATCTCAGAGGATTCAGAATCTGTGATCATTATTGCATCAGTAAAATTTTCTCTCACAGCTGAAAAGTGAAAGTTGCATCATTTTCGTAAGTTTTCCAAAATTGTATGTCATCATTATTTTAATACTCACGTGAATCCTTTGCGAATTTCTCAAGAAGGGAAAAAGAAACCCGACGCAACGAATGTTTTTGATTTTTGCTAACATAAGTCTCAAAATTAAATGGATTGCAGCAACGATTTTTGATTTTTTTTGCTAACAATTAACTGACAAAGTTAGGATTCGATCTGTGGCGCGACATGGTTGAGCTGGACATGCACATAACTGCATGTGCAGCTCCACCATAGCCGAAGCAGAAAAAAAGTCAATGCCGGAGAGCTCGGATCGGTCGGATCGGCATAACGCGAATAACCTGTTAAGCCCGTACTCCGCGCGTGCGAGTCGTAATTGAAAAATTCACTCGGAGCGAAAGTATTGATCTTTCCACTCTGAAACTTTGCCAAGATTGAGTTAAACCCCTAAGGCTTCTTGTTTCAACAAAAAAAGAGAAAAAGTGAGGCCCAAGTTTGAAATTTTCCTATTTGTTTATTAGTTGTTAATTTTTTTCTTTATATTAACTTTAAAGGTTGTTTTATGGAATCTCTTATTTGAAAGCTAAGGATAATACGCATGTTTCATGTCTTGGACGAATTGTTGTATCTTTCCTAGATAAGATACAGTATAAGCTGTTGTAAAAGGGCTCTTTTTTGAAAACGCAAAATTTCAAAAAATCATATCTCGAAAATTCCACGTACCATATTGAAATAAAAAAATACGTGTCGAATATTTTCGAGTTCTTTACCGAAAAAAAAGATGAAAAAAAAATTTGGGTGACTGATTTTGTGTGGAATGCCCCATATTCTTAGACTACATTCGTTTCTTTTCGTTTTTGCAGTTACTCTCATCATCTAATATTGCCACAGAGGTGATTCAGCACGCAGAAACAATTTATTTGCAAGGAAATTCAGCATGCAGAAACAATGGATCTGCAGGAAACGTTACGTTGGAAACTACACCAAATGTGACGCAGTCAGAACAGCAAGAATTTCTCCATATATCAAAATTACAACGCAAGGCAATTTCGAAAAGTTATCGAACAAGTTCAAGGACCTAGCAGTGGCAGCGTAGAGGTTGTTTGAAAATACAGTGAAGTCTTTTTTTATGCGAATTTACGTACCGCATAAAAAAAACCGCATAAAAAAAAACCGCATAACTCTGAAAATTCGCATAAAAAAAACCGCATAACTCTGAAAATTCGCATAAAAAAAAAACACATAACTCTGAAAATTCGCATAAAAAAAAACCGCATAACTCTGAAACTTCGCATAAAAAAAGACCGCAGAAGGGCAAACCGCATAACTCTGAAAATTCGCATAAAAAAAAACCGCGTAACTCTGAAACTTCGCATAAAAAAAAACCGCATAACTCTGAAAATTCGCATAAAAAAAGTCGCGTAAAAAAAACCGCATAAAAAAAGACCGCATAAAAAAAGACCGCATAAAAAAAGACCTCAGTGTATAGTTGTTTTTACAAAAAAAAATAACGATGCTCTACTTGTCCATTAACAACAGCATGCAGAACGTTTGTATCCAAAAGCCCAATTATAAATAGATGATTTGAGTATTGTTCACTATTATCTTTCGGAAACTGAATACAATTGTTAAGTTTATGTTTAACATGTAAATTAGTTTTATTTACCAGAATTCGAAATTGAAAATCAAAACAAAGTGATAAAAACAAACAAAGAAGAAAGACAATAATCATAACCGATTTTCTTGCGATTCTGTTCACTCTGGCTGCCAGCGATCAAAGACATCATATTAACAAGATATCCAGCTCTCACATTTCCCGAACAAATCATTGGCAACATCCTTTTTTGCGAGCATGTCGCCCTCAGGTGAGTCTGCATCGAGTCTCATACATAGAAGTAGGGGAGATAAATGTCAAATTCGTGCGCGCCAAAATAGCAGCACTGCGCACCCATACAATTGACATGATATGTTGAATGTGATGCCGTGCGATGGCGTTGTTGAACTGAAGATTGAATTCGCTCCAAGCTGACAGGGTCTGCAGCGGTGTAACAAACGGCTGGTATCTGTCTTCTTCAAAACCGATGTAGCGAAATCCTGGTATAAACGGTTGTCTCATTTGAGATGTATGTCTGGCAGCGGTGAGGTAGCTGAGCACCAGAATGGCTGCCAGCCATATTTTGCCCACTGGCAGCTGTAAAGCAGCCGTCTGACAACCTATGCGGGAGATGACGCAAAGAGTGACGCCGACAAGAGAGGCAGATGAATTTGTATCCGCGTGTGAATTAAAATTAAATTAACGGAATGTTAAATGTTCGTTAAATAAACGAGTTTAGGATAATTGAACTTACAGATTTCAGAATTGATTTCAGATTCATCAAAATGGAAGTTTAAAAGTTTGTTTCGTCAGTAGCACATTCAATTACGACGGGTAACGCTCTCACGCAATGCGAAAATGAAAGTATTGTTGTAGTACACATTTTTATACAAGTATGGGTGTCATTTCGAAATATGCCGTGAGAAACTGAGTTGCCACATATACAGATTATTCTGTATTTCATTTCTCCCTAAAAATACAGATTAAATAGTGCGGAAAGAAAAGAATTTCTTAACACTGCTGAAAATTCTTATTGGGTAAAGTGTTTCTCTAAATATATTTCATGTTCCTATGCGGATTAAGATATCAAGTACGCTCCATTTTGTCGTGAATACGACTTTCTTTACGATGAGGCACCTTTTCAAAATTTACCCTCTGAGAGAGTGATAGGTTTTTTTCCTTCGTGCATATATATATCTTGTATCTAACGTATCAACATAATTTTTGCTACATCCCATCAGAAATATGCTTATTAAATCATGATAACATTTTCAGATGTAAGACATAATCTGTAACAGAGCGTCTGCACTGTCTGCTGTCCTAAACAATAATCATTCTGACCACCACCTCCGATCCCTTTCGATCGTCCTGACCTAGGACAGGACCAGACAACTGGCTTCTTTTTCCAGAAAAATATTTCTCTTCTTATTCCGGTTGCTCCCTGCTGATAATTGTTCATTCTGAAAACTTTCTCCCCTTATAACATGTAATTATTTATCATTTGAAAACACTTAGACAAATGTTATATTGGTCAAAAATATAGCTCTGGATTCATTTTGATCAGATGCTTGTTTTGAAGAAAACGTTTAGTTGAAACAGCTTAATAAAATTTTTCTAAAACACTCAATTTTGGGTAATTAATTTTTGCAGCTTTATTAACTAAAGTATTCAACATATTCTATTTGAGAAAAATAATAACATACAGAAGTATCCAAAGATTGGGTGCTATTCTCAACCAACTTAATCAATATTCTCGTCCATATCACACTTCGTGATTTCAGGCTTTCTCTTTGTATCATCCAGTGATTGTTAAATGTACTCGTATACTTTCCGCATTGACAGGATTTAAAAATAAATTGAACTTAAATCCTATTGAAATCAATAATTTTGAAAAGATGACCCGAAAAATAAAATATCCAATATCAAGCTACATTGTTACCGACGATACTGACAACACTTTTTCTACCACCCTGCAGTAATCTTGATTTCAACAACTTGTACTTGCTTATGTCAATTTCAACCAATCACGAGCTGGTCCGAAATTGGTCCTAAAAGTGGATTAACAATTGTCAGGTCCTGTCCTAGGTCCTGACCAGACGCATCGTATGTATGAATGTGTATGTCAGATTGACGCTACACGGTGAGCAAGGAATACTTATTGTCAGAGTAATATTGTACAGGGTAATATGACCCCCCCCCCCCCTCCCTTAGGATAAATAAACATAAAATCTCTATATTCAACAAATTACACTCTTTATTTGTCGTTAACAGATTCGTAACATCAGCTATACTGCTGTATATAATCACGGTATTTAATTTGTGGTTGTCTAGCTCGTTTAACTAGTCCAGGAGGAGATTTCACTGTGTCTTCGACCGAACTATTAGTTTGATTTGAACTTCCAACTTTTGATAGTACTTCTGTGCTGGACGATTGGTCACGTTCTCCTATCTTTTTCAGATTGGCAGAGCTCTTTCTCTACTACTTACCAGTTTCCTTCGATTGGATCAATGTGTCTGTACCTTTCTTATGACAAACGATGAACTCTTCGTTACTGAAATCCGTGTCAAGCTTATTAGATTTTCTCATTCTCATAGCAAAGTACAAGATCACCCTCCACAATAGCGCTCTCCTTAGCACCCCGTCTTTTATCCGCGTACAGTTTCCCTTTTGCTTTTGTCAACACATCCATCTCTCTTACTCCTGCATCTTCTTGAAACGACGAAACAGTAGGCAGTTTACTTTTAATACGGCGGCCAAACATTAGTTCGCCCGGAGTTTTACCCGTGGTCGGGCCAAAGGGCAAGCGTTTAAAACGATATAAGCCGCGTCGTGAACAGAAAGATGTCACATTCCTGGATTCCTCGTCAAGCTCAATTTGAAGAAATGCTTCTTTGAAGTAGAGCTTACTCCACAGGCGTCCCCGTCCTAGTTTCGCGAGATAATCTTCGATCGACGTCAATACTGGTCAACAATGTCGTACGCCGCGAAATAACATTCCAATGCATCCTTCTGGGTCTTCCTCTCCCTGGCAAGCTTACCGCTTTCGATCTGGTCGCACCGAAATGCTGGAACTGGACGTCTTGCATCTGAAAAGAAAATGACTTTCAATTTTCCATCATTAAACTAGAAAATTAAAGCAGTGTCTATCAACTTCGATGTGAACGTAAACGATAACCGATACCATTCTCGAGAGAACTACTCAATTTTGCGCGTGTCATTCGAAACAAACAAACCCTTCTGATACGAAGGAACATTGTATTCCCCGCCTTTCTCTGAGAAACTCATCAGGTTTCCGTCACATTTATGCCCAGATTTTAACTAATCCTTGTTTCGACAGAGGAACAACTAACTTCCCGCCTTCTCTGGAGAAATTCCAATTGATTTCTACCGCATCCGGGAAAACTGTCGCAGTTTACGCCACGTTTGATTCTATTTCCGAAGGATTCGAATAATCCTTGCTTTTAAAAGGGGAACAGTATATTTTCCGCCTTCTTTAGAAAAACTTACGATTTCTGCTTCATTCAAGAAAACCCTTACAGTTTTCGCCACCGGGGAAACTCTTGCACTGAGAAAATTCTCGAAATTTCCATACAATGAGTATTCAAACCGTTACCGTGTTCCAATGAGGTAACATCCTTAGGCGAATAATCAAAATTGACGCCACGTATAACCTAGCAGTTTGCAAAATAAATCAAACAATTCGAATTCTCTAATGACAACTTCCCGTCGTCCTTCTCGGACAGCTCTGACTTTTGTTGTAGGCCATTTCTTACCTTTTTCCACGCGCTTTTTTTGATTCCGAATCCGAATTCTCGTCGCCATATTGTAACAGAGCGTCCGCACTGTCTGCTGTCCTAAACAATAATCATTCTAACCACCATCCCCGATCCCTTTCCATCCTACTGACCCAACGCATCGTATGTATGAATGTGTATGTCAGATTGTCGCTACACGGTGAAGGAGTACTAATTTTAATCAAACGCACGGAGATATTCATTTAAACGTGTTTTATTGCTACTGCTCTTCATTGAACAATCGAGATATGTCCGGGGGGTCTCCCTATGGTTGAATTTCCTAATGCCTCACAAAATACGAAGGGTTAGCTAACATTATATTCTCTATAGCTTACAGCTCGCCCACCCTGCACAAACTAAACTAAGTCGTCGTTTTCTAAATATTCTATATCCTCATATTCCAAATCCGACTCCGTATCTTCTGCTTGAGCTTCTGCTTTTCGATACAGTCGCATATTTAACGGATCGAAAACTCCCTCAACACGTGTATTTGATACTTGAAAATTTTCCAAATCTGCTACCACATAACACTTGTTAACGAGAACTTTTTTTACTTCATAGGGGCCTCGAAACTGGGGTTTGAGATAACTTCTTTCTCCTACCACGTTGGTCCTGCGCAACATCACTATTTTTTTTTTAAATAACTATTTATTGGAATATGAGTTAAAATTAAATTATTAAGATTTAAATTGGGTGTTCAGCCACAAGTGGTGACTTTTCAGCCCTATTATATACATGATTTGGTTATTACCATGAGGACATCATTTTCTTCCGCAATTCTGAGATTTTTGTGTAGGGAAAATTCTAAACCTACTTGTATTGTGTAATGGAGAAAAGGAACTTATATACTAACTTACTAACTAATACAGAGAGCGAATCGATTCAATTGAAGATTGCATCGATTTTTGTCGAAATTTGCTTATAATATTATGTGATATTACATCTAATGGTTCTATATTTGTGAGTCTGTGTAACTCATTTGTACTAAACCAGGGAGGACGCTTCAAAATCATTTTCAGAATTTTATTCTGAATCCTTTGAAGCGTTTTCTTCCTGGTGGAACAACAACTTGACCAAATTGGTACTGCATAAAGCATGGCTGGTCTGAAAATTTGTTTATAAATTAACAACTTGTTTTTTAGACAGAGCTTAGAATTTCTGTTTATAAGAGGATATAAACATTTAATATATTTATTACACTTTGCCTGGATTCCTTCAATGTGATTCTTGAAAGTGAGTTTTTTGTCATACGTTAAACCTAAGTATTTAGCTTGATCGGACCATGTCAATTCCAAACCATTCAATTTGAGAATGTGATTATTGTTTGGTTTAAGAAAAAGGTAATTAATTGCGTTTTTGCTGCATTTGGTTTAATTTTCCATTTTGACAGATAATCACTGAAAATATTTAAACTTCATTGTAGGCGACTGCAGATCACTCTTAGATTTCTACCTGTCGCTAACAGACTTGTGTCGTCACAGAATAGCGATTTCTGACAACCAAAGGGGAAAATTTGGAAGATCAGAAGTGAAAATATTATACAAGATTGGAGCTACGCTCGAACCCTGCGGAACAGCGGCTCGTACGGGTAGCAATTCAGATTTACAATTCTGATAGCTAACCTGAAGAGTACGATCAATTAAATAATTTTGAATCATTTTGATCAAATAAATAGGAAACTGTAAATCAGACATTTTTGCTATTAAACCTTTGTGCCAAACACTGTCGAATACTTTTTCTATGTCTAGAAGAGCAACTCCAGTGGATAACCCAGACGATTTATTTGCTTTTATCATGTTCGTAACTCTTACAAGTTGATGAGTAGTCGAATGTTCATGACGAAATCCAAACTGCTCTGGTAAAAAAAAAAATGAATTCTCATTTATATGAGAGATCATTCTCAACAAGATAATTTTTTCAAAAAGTTTACTGATAGAAGAAAGTAAGCTAATTGGTCGATAACTTGATGTTTCTGCTGGGTTTTTATCAGGTTTGAGGATAGGAATTACTTTAGCGTTTTTTCATATTTTTGGGAAGTAAGCTAATGAAAAACACTTGTTGAAAATTTTAACCAGCAGTCTCAAGGCAACATCAGGAAGGTTTTTAAAAAGAATATTAAAAATTCCATCATTACCAGGAGCCTTCATGTTTTTAAGTTTCCTAATAATTGATTTAATTTCAGCAAAATTCGTCTCAATAATGTCATCTTGTAATAACACTTGAGTTGAAATATGATCATATTTCAGTGAGACTTCATTTTCAATAGGACTCACAAGGTTCAAATTAAAATTGTGGACACTCTCGAACTGCTGAGCAAATTTTTGAGCTTTTTCGCCATTTGTCAGATGTATTTGATTTCCTTCCTTGAGAGCAGGAATTGGTTTCTGAGGTTTCTTAGAACCTTAGAAAGTTTCCTGAAAGGTTTAGAATATGGTTTAATTTGTTCAACTTCTTTACCGAAATTTTCAAATTCAATCTATGTTTAATTTCTTTTTGTAAATCCTTAACTATGTTTTTCATAGCAGGATCACGAGAACGTTGATATTGACGTCGACGAACATTCTTCAACCGAATGAGCAGTTGAAGATTGTCATCGATGATAGGATAATTTAATTTAGTTTGAGCTTTGGGAACTGAAAGATTTCTAGCTTCGATAATATAATGATTCAAATTATCAATTGCTTTGTCGATGTCCGCAGAATTTTCTATAATAGTTTCATGATCCACATGGTTTTCCATGTGAGATCTGTAATCCAACCAATTAGCTCTATGATAGTTGAATATAGAACTAATTGGATTAATTAAAGCTTCGTTGGAAAATGTGAATGTTACAGGAAGATGATCTGAGTCAAAGTCAGCATGTGTAATCGGTTCACTACAAATGTGACTTTGATCCGCTAGAACCAGATCAATTGTAGACGGGTTTTTCACGGAAGAGAAACAAATCGAATTACTGGAATGAAGAACTGTGAAGTAACCAGCTGAGAGTTGATTATGAAGTATTTTACCATTACTGTTATTTTGCCTACAATTCCACTGGACATGCTTAGCATTTAAGTCACCTATTATGAAAAATTTCGGTCGATATCTTGTGAGTTTTTGCAAATCGCCTTTAAAGAAATTTAATTGTTCGCCGGTGCATTGGAATGGCAAATATGCTCCAGCGATGAAATGAATTCCATGAATGGTTTCAACTTCGATTCCCAAGCTTTCAATAACTTTAGTATTGAAAGAAGGTAAAATTCCATGTTTAATTTGCCGTTGGACAAAAATGGCAACTCCACCACCCATCCAGTAAACCTGTCAAATCGATGAACCACATAATGTGGATTACTTTTCAATTTGACATTTGGTTTAAGAAAAGTTTCTGTCACAATGGCAATATGAATTTTGTGAACTTTGAGAAAATTATAAAATTAATCTTCACTCGATTTCAAAGATCGAGATACATTATAATATTATTTGCAAATTGCCATCCAATTTGAAATGCTTCAAAAAGTGATGAAGTCGAATTCATTCGGATGATCATTTGAAAAAGTTGATCTTGTAGGTAGATCATTTTATTTTCAGTTATATCGCCTAAATCAACTTCATTTAAGGGAGCGAATGGTATTGAAGGAATATTTGTAGGTAGACTGCCATAAGAAAAAGATGATATGGCCGATCTACCTATTAATAAATTGTTTTCGTTTGAAGATGAGCTGCAAGGCGGTCCTGTGTTTTGATTATTTACATTAGAAGAATTAAGTGGTAGATATCTACTTGTTATACTAGCCTAACTGAAATTAGAAGAAGATGATGACAAGTTCGATCTACCTGTCAATAAATTGTTTTCGTCAGAAGAGGAATTGGCAGGCGTACCTGTTTTTTTGTTTTGAATTCGAAGAAATAAGTGCCTTAGAAGAATTAGGCGTGGCATTTGTAACGGTTTTTTTGATTTTCAGGTATGTTCTGAAAATTTAAGGTCGTTGATTTGACTTGTTGTCTAAGCGAACGAGCGATTAAATTTTTTTCCCTGACAGGACATAGGACATTTCAAATAATTGGATTTATGATTTCCATCGCAATTTGAACATGAAAATTTATCAGTGGTTTCATTCATTGGACAAACGTCTTTCAAATGCGATTTACCACAAGTCATATGACAATTTTTGGTTCCATGGCCGAAGCCTTGGCAACGACGACATTAAGTTTGCGATTATGCCGTTTATAATGTTCCCAATGAATTTTAATGTGGGAAATGTATCGTACTTTTTCAAATTGTTTACATCACTTCGATTGAAGTGTATTAGGTAAAGTTCATGGGAAATTCCAGGGCGTGGTTTAGAAGTACCATTCGCTCTTTTTTTCATAAGTATTACTTAAGAAGGGGCAAAACCAAGCAATACTTTTAGTTCATTTTTAGTTTCATCGGTACTTTAATCATTTGATAAGCCTTTCAAGACAGCCTTGAAGGGTCTGTCTGATTTTATAACATATGAATAAAATTTATAAAGTTTCTCGGACAAATATCGAATAAGACGTTCGTAATCTTCCAATCCATCAACCAAGACTCGACATTCTCCTTTTCGTCCGATTTGAAATGAAACTTTTACTTCCGGGAGAAAAGTAGAAAGCTCAGTACGGAATGCTTTGAAGTCGGAAATCATCACCGTCACTGGTGGCATAGATTGATGTTTCTTCCCAGAACGACAAGCGTCCATTTTGGGAATTTTTGAAGAATTTTCTTCTATGTCACTACAATCGGATTCAGGAAGAATCTCGTAAATATTGTTAGACGGCATAGGATCAGCGGAAGGGAAATCCGTCCGTTGTGTTTTATTTTTACATTCAGATTCTATAAGATCGTGAGTGTTATTAGAAAAATGTTGAATAACGGATTGTGATTTATTCCGTATTGAATTATTTTTAGCCTTAGGCTTGTTGCCTTTCCGGTTGGATGCAGGCATTTTTTAAATGAATGGAATTTTGAATTTTGAAGTTTGAATAATAGTTCTTTGAATAGCTAGCCTTAAAAAAGGCTGATTAATTTCTTAGTCACTCTAATATCACTCCTTGTATCAATTAGTAACTCTAATATCAAACTTTGTATCACTTAGTCACTCTAATATCACCCTTTGATAGCCTTGAGAAAGGCTGACTAATTTTTAGTCTTTAAAAAGATTGTTAGTGATTCAAGTAGCCTTGAATCAATGAAACTCTAGGTAGCCAGAAAAAATTTCCAGGAGCCAAGAGCTATACGCGTGCGGTGCGAACGACTGTTCAACACCGACTGCGCAACATCACTAAATCTCCGCGCTCCTACTGTGTATTTCTCTTGCAGTGACTATCATAGATGCGTTTGTTGTATTGCTGTTGCTTCCTCATATTTTGACTGGCTTTTTCTCGAATATCTTCCATATTTCTATTGCTGAGGCTCTGATCCTGCAAATATTGAGTAAGGTCACAATTAATTTGTTTTCTCTGGTTCACACCAAACAAAAAAATTTGCCGCTGTTTTTCCAGTGGAACTGTTAACGGTGTTGTTCATCAAAAATTCCACATCACTGAGCAACGTATCCCAATTTTTTTCCCGAATCTTCTACCAATTTACTAAGGAACCAACGTCTTATTATACCGCTCAACTTGACCGTTTGATTTAAAACATGCAGTAGCAACTTTGGTATGTTTGATTCCGTGATTATTCACGAAACTTTCGTATGCCAGGGAATTAAACGCAGAACCTCTATCCGAAACGAGCACTTTTGGCGTGAAATACGCATGGACTGCATTATCTTGGGAATGAATTTCTGGGATAAATTCGGAATTAAATCTGTATGCTGCACGATAGAAACTGAAAAAGTCGACGGCAAGATTGAAA
This sequence comes from Malaya genurostris, assembly GCF_030247185.1. NCBI lineage: Eukaryota > Metazoa > Arthropoda > Insecta > Diptera > Culicidae > Malaya > Malaya genurostris. The sequence continues at coordinate 80,615,886 of NC_080570.1, read as the reverse complement.
ATCTTGAAATGAGACAGCTAACTCCGGAACAGAATAGACATTTAGACGAAGCAATTCGGAAATTTCCAAAGGCAATGCAAGGAAAACTAGGACGAACGAGTTTGTATGAGCACCGGATTGACTTAGGGAACGCGTTACCGCGCAAGCAAAGACACTATCCCATTTCGCCTTACGTTTTGAAAGAGGTGAGATTGATCGAATGATCGCACTCGATGTGATTGAGGAAGCGCAGTTCTCAACGTTGAACAACCCCTTGGTCGCCGTGAGAAAAAATACAGGACAATATCGTGTTTGCTTAGATGCCCGTTTCATCCGTTGATCTCAAAGACGCTTTCTGGCAATTGCCTCTCAATCAAAGTTCGAGACCCCTCACGGCGTTCACTGTGCCTTCGCGAGGCCATTTCCAGTCTAGCCAAGCCCTTGCACGGCTAATGACTCACTTGTTTACCGATCTAGAACCATGGGTCTTCCATTACCTAGACGATATAATCTCCCTTTCGCTGCTTTCCCTTTGATATATCGCTTACTCCTTCAAAACCGTCGACTATGGCAGGGAAATCCGGTATGCCGGAGATTTTTTGCAGACAAAATAGGACACTGCTAGCTATTAATCAACAACGCTTCCTAGGCTTCTGCAACTGGTATCGGCGCATTATCTCGGGATTTTCACAACTGGCAGCACCACTTACGAATCTAACATCAGAAAAGTCGAAATTTTGTTGGTCCCCTTTAGCTGAAGAAGCATTCCTAAAGCTGAAGGCAGCTATCGTCTCAGCTCCAGTACTAGCGAGGCCGAATTACGATAAACCGTTCTCGATATCATGTGATGCAAGCGGACGTGCAAGAGGTCTTGGGATCCGTAACTTATTTAATGCTGTCATGGTGAAATTGTCACATATATTATATATTGAAGATGATTTGTTCTCATTGTAAACTTAACCCCAAATAATCTTGTGCGAATTGAAATCTCCCAGAATCAATCGTGGAGCAGGAAGGGCTTCTACCATTTCATTAAGCTGTCGCTGTCCAACTTGAGCTCTTGGAGGAATATAATCCGAATCTATACAAATATATCTTTACGGAGAGTACAAGAGAAATACGATGCGCAAAGGGAATTGAGCGAGCCGCGTGGTCGATTTAAAACTCAACACGTGTCCCTCTGTCCTCAGACCTTAAGGCCGAAATCCATCGTAATACCTTGTTGACCATAGTCGAGGCCCAGAACAAGCATAAAAAAACAAAAGATCGATAGTAGCAGCGCGACTTGAACCAAGAAACATTAGATCACAAGTACATCGGTTACTTGACTGAACCGCAGATCTAATATCTGTTCTTTGAATAATTGATAAATATAAATCCATACATCGGCACTTGGTAGCCGAGTGCAAATAAGACTCGTTGTATGTAAAATTCCGTGCAAGTGGAATAATGCATCATTTGAAAAATTAAGTAGTTGTGACTTGTATCGTTTGAAGAATTCTTTCACCTGTAAAATTCATAATTTTTTTCTGTGTTCCTACCCAAAATTCAATACAACGGGTATTACGACATTTTGGGTAAATATGCTTCTCGAAAAATTTGAGTAGATATTACTCCCTTTTGTTGACATTTGTAAATGAGTATAAAGTACCAAAGACATTGGAAATCTATTCATATTTCATAGTGTATTTATATGTTTAAATGTAAACAAGCATTTTAATGATTATTGAATAAAAAAAAGCATTTTAATGTATTTTACTTACCAACTAGATCCTGATACGGCTCGCTATCTAAAAAACATTTTCTTCATCCTGAGTTTTGGTAAAATTTTTAGTACTCATTCGGGTCGGAAACGCCCACTTAGAAAAGAACGTTCAACGGTGGTCCTTCATTGGTCCAATACGTTGGATCATTGGTCCAATGAAAGTCTAATCAATCGTTCAACGGGAGGCCAACACGGGACCTTCGTTTGCCGATTTTGAAACAGACCGTTGAACCGAATGCCATTTTTTTCGTTCAACAAACCCGGCAGACAGAGGTCCATTGTTGAGCCATTTTTAACATGAGGAGTTGGAGCCCCGTTGGACTAGTTTTACTGCAGAATTTCTGAAGTTTTCTTCACTTATTTGTTTAAACTAACACTACATACCTGCACAATACTTCTACTTCAACAACAAATTGTCTTTCTATGTAAAGGTAACACTTAATTTTCACACTATTTTTGTAAGAGAAAAAACAACAACAAACCGTTCCAGCAAATTTAACGAATGTTTCGTGCAATATGTCGTTCAACGAGCGCTCAAAAATCAACAAAATTGAACGGCCTGCTGAGAGGGCGGGTACAGGTAATTTTTAATCGGGTACGGGTCGGGTACGGGTAAATTTTTTTATTTTTTTGTCGTGAATACGACTTACTTTACTATGGGGCGCCTTTTCAAAATTAACCCTCTGAGAGAGTGATAAGTTTTTGATCGTGAATATCTCGCGTTGTATCTAACGAATCAACAAAATTTTTGCTACATGCCATCGGAAATATGATCACAATTTTATGATAAAATTTTCAGTTGCGTGACATAATCTCAAACAATTCAAAATTAAAATTTTCTGAAATGTTTGGTATAAACAAGTATCAAAGAGGATAATTCATAAGGCGCGTTTGACTTTCTCGTATTTTTAAAGCTCAAAGCTCATAGCTCAGTGATCTGTGAAAGGATTTATATAATCTAACTACCAATAGAATTAAAATTTTTCAACTTAAATGTGTATAGCAACATCATTGAAGTATTTCTACAGTACACTATTTAAAAACCTGTCTCATTTGACCCATGTCAACACCAGCCAATCAGAACGCGTTCTGAGGAAGAGAACAAAATATCTGCTGCTGTATAACAAATTGTTCGAGAAAAATGTTCCGAACAGTGCTTAATATCGTAGTGAGTTCCACAATTTGGTCCTTCTGAAAGGCAGAAATGAATCCCGTACAGCATCCTGATAGTTTCTTTCAATCAAATGCAAATCCAAAATGAAATAATCGACATTAAAATTCTATATGCTGCTATTTTTATAGCCGTTAGGACCGCCTATTAGTCAAAAAGCTACAAACGAAATCACGTAAAAGAAACCTCTTAACAAAAATGCTATCTGTTTGGATTCTATCGCCAATGCGAGCAGATGTATTGTGTATCGTTTGCAAAGCTAGTTTCGCTTCCGACAAGAGCGATTACATCACAGCTGCCAGTTGTTTGCATTGGTGAAAAAACAACGAAAAGAGGACAACTAAAAGTTTCTAAAAGTTTTCTAAAGAACTATTAGGATTTCTTCTTCGCAAATCGAAGGTAAAAAACCTCAGTTTAGTGCAAATCTAGAACTGTTTGATTAGATTTGTGCACTTTTTGCTGTGTGAAATTCACAGTAATCGAGATCAAGTGAAGCCTTCTTTGTTTTTGTGAAAAATGCGAAAAAAGGGAATGCTTGCATAATTTATACAATTGATCAACTAATTGATATTCGGAAGTGTTAAGGAACATGTCAGTTGTTTTCGTATTCACGACATCCAGTTATGTCTCTGACATTACCCACCCGCCTTTTTCGGGTTCGGGTAATTTTTTTTTAATGTTGATCGGGTACGGGTAATTTTTTAAATTTTTAATCGGGTACGGGTAATTTTTTTACTGATCGCTCGGGTACGGGTCGGGTGCGGGTATAAGAATTTCTATACCCGGCCATCTCTAAGAACAGGCATAAAAAAAAACAATCTAACATGACCACAGCTGGCATAATCGTACAGGGAATCATACTGGCCTGGATCGTAAGCCATTCCACAATCAACAAAACACAAACCCCATCATTAACCCGGATCAAAACTAGGAAAAAAGATGCCACTAACAATCAAACCATCTTTACACATTCACAACGAGTCAGGCAAATCTTGAACACCTGACCGAACAGGAAACAAAATCTGAAGCCGAAATAATTAGGCGTCAGACAGTGTAACAGGCAAACCACTCGGTCGCAAAGAGAACCTCAAAAGCGCCTATCGGAGATTCCTATACAATACCACGATGATGCCCCCTACCGGACATCGGATAAAAAGAACAATCCACACAAAACCTCGACCCAACAAGATCATCTGAAGACTTCGAAATCGAATACGAAAGTAATTATCCAGCAAGACGGACCTTTCGCCGAATAACACCGAAAGAAAAAAATGTTCTTATCATGGCATGTAATCTTAACCTCTAAAACCTCAACCCATATCCTACACCTACTCCTTAACAAGATACACCTCGGCGAAAGACCAAACGGTTAAAACCGAGTATAAATAAATATTCATTCATTATTAACTATTTTCCAATACGATTTCTCATTTATATTCTATTGAAAAGTAAATGTAATACGATTGTATATTTTTAATAATCTGCATATTATTAATATATGACAAAGGAGTATTCCTTTCGCTCAACACTATCCAAAACTACTGCGTTTAAAGTATTATGAATAATCTTCTAAGACTATCAAAAAATTAGCTGCTTATAGAATATTGGAAGGCGTATTAGATTCTATCATTGGTGATAGCCTATCATTGGTATATATCAAGTTGTATATTAATATTCTCTAAATATCACTACAATTCCGAGAACATGTTCTCCAATTTTTGCTTCTGAGTTTTGAAGATTACTACTACATCAGGTTGCATAAAATGTTAATTTGTATGTGCTGATAACTAAAACTATGTTTGAAAAACGAATGACTAGCATTGAATCTAGTTTGTACAATTTCACGCAACAGCATAACAATGATCGGTTGGAACAAAATACAACTACTCAATTTAGTAACATTTTGCAATATGATAAACATTTTTATGAAATGACTATCGTCAGTTTTGCTTTGTATTTCATAACAATATAGATGATTTACGAAATTTGGTAAAAATGCAGAATTCTAAAGTAAAACAGTACTGCAAAATCGCTTGATAAAACTGAAATCAACAAATAGAATAGTGGAAACTATTCTAACCTAATAACAGAAGTTTTACTTTACACATTGTTTTTCTTTCAAAAAATAATGAAATTATCATTCAAAATGGATTATTACATGTTATACCAACAAAATTTGATACATTTAACTCTTCGGGTCTCCCATTAGACGCTTGTGCCATGTGATTCACATGAGAATAAAAATAGGAGCAATGTTTATTTACAAAAAAATACGACTCATTTACATATTTTAAATATTCTAATGTTATTTGGTGTAAATATATATATTTATTATGTTTAAGGCAAGTTATTGTTTCCAATATAAATTCTTATTTATAGGTTATTTCAGAAGTACTTGGCATGGTATCTCTATATCAATTTTCTTCTCATCTCCTTAAGTGGTTCGATAATATTTTTTCCTTTTGAATTACTGAGTATTTTATGTTTTAAATACTACTATGAACGCCCTAAGTTTGTAATGCATACTGTTTCGTTGTAATTATTGTCCCTAATTCAATTTCTCAGAAACAAAAAAAAACTTGAAAACAATTAACGTACAAATTCATTTAGTATACTTTGTTCGCTTATTTTTCAGTGTTTCTTAATTTAAGTTTTAGAATAACGTTAATGCCTGTATATTTCAGCAATAAGTTTGTTGCCATTTTCCAAATATAAATCCATCAAACTGCTACTTGCTGTCTTAAAAAACTATTTATGTTTTGTTACTCTTTAACCATTACTAGTAAGTATTTAAGTGTTTATTTGTTTCTGTATAAGGCAATCAGCAACCGATAGTAGTAGTGATAATAATAGTAATAGTATTAGTAATAGTAGTAATGATAATATTGTTAGCACGTACAAATGTATTGGTATCAATAACGGTAATAAGTTCTAATAGTAGTAGTAATAGTAGTAATAGTAATGGCAAATAGTGGACATTCACAGCTCGTCCTGTGGTTCAATTTTGTCTTCGCGAGGTAAAAGAACGAGATATTGACGGTCGATTTCATCCTGACGCTCCATTTCTGCGCGACCCCACGACACTTCCGCCGAATCATGTTCGATAGTAGTAGCTGCAACTGTAGCATCTTGTCTCATCATCATTTCCACTCCGTGACAGTCACTTGCAGTTGCCAGATTCGATAGGCTTCCAATTGGATTAGTGGCAGCCTCATAGTGCCTTTCATTGTAAAGCATCCCGCTTGTGATTGTGTGCGTATTTGGTTGGTATAATCGATCATGCATCATAGTGGAATTAATCGATTGTTCGTATTGCCGATTATCTAAGATGTATGAGCTAGTTATGGTGCTAACAGGGTAATAATGTCGTTCATCACGATATAACGGAACGGGATTTGAAATATTATCTGTCCCCGCGACCAGGCTTGTTTCATACATACGAGTGTCGCGTGATATAATTCCTGGAAACTCGTAGCGCTCATCTCTCGGAACAGGAATGTACTCCGATTGAAAAGTATTGTCTGTTGTAATCACAGTCGTAGCGGCTGTCGCAGGTGCCACGGCTTGAATTGTGGAAGGAACCGGTAATGCTGGTGTCGGCGTAATTGATTGATAATAGCGTTCGTCATCAAAAGTATCTATTATATACATATATTAGGCAAATAAGTAACAGAAAATCGAGAATCAATACATGTTAATTTTTAGAATCCATGCATCCAATAAACCGCAACTCAGCACTGTTATGGTTCTAAATTCGCATATTGACGGACAAAATTGTTCGATCTAAGCACTCCACTAGTTTTAGAACTAAGATGTGGATTCACGAAAAAAAAATTGTGACACAAAATATACCCCTAACTGCTGTCTAATTCTATTTTTTGTGTGGTTGTTTCTCGGAAATTGTCATGTAGCCATGTTTGAATAAGTAATCCGAGTTTTATATTGCACATTCATACCTTGGTGAACTGTTTTATGCGAATAGGGATACTAATTTATAAATATACTAGCGGACCCAGCACACTTCATAGGGCAATAGCATTAGATTAGATTAGGATTGCCACATTTAAATCTATATTAAGTTGACGTAACTGTTTACAAATTCAAAAGGCTATGGTAGTTTATACACAAAGAAAGTTTTTGATTTTATTCAAGTTTGAAAAAAAAATCTTGACAAAATTTTTTAGTGATGTTTTTGAAAATATAAACAATATGGGCTAGGAATCATTACACCACTAGGTGGATTGAAGAAATTTTTAAGAAGGATTTAAATCTAGAAACAGTATTTATGTCAAATGACCGATCATAACACCCACATAAACGAACAGATATTTGACATACGCACAGTGGGGCAAAATTGACCAAAATCTAGACCATCTTTTTGGAGGCATGATACAGCTGACCACAAAACATTTTTTTGGTCAAAATTTGAATTTTTGAGCGGTTAGTGGAATGAAACTAAACCGTCTTAAGAAAAGAAATGTTAAGTTCCTTTGGATTCCACTTATGAAAACATACGTTCACTATTAGGTTAGTATCATAACGAAATAGTTTTATCATAAGTGGAATCCAAAGGAACCTATCATTTCTTTTCTTAAGACGGTTTACTTTTCTGGTGTTAAATGGTCAGTAAAATTATGTAAAAAAGTCTAACAAATCTGATGTAAAAAACGTGCTTAATCCACCTAGCAGTGAGATGATACCTTTTTTATATATCCGCATGTGGTTTTTGCATGAATATTCTTCGGTGTTTCAGTTTTCATGACATTATTCTAATGTCCGTCGTTTTAAGTGGCAATTAGAGATTCTAATCACTCATTACTCTGTAATGTTGAAACTGCAAATCGGATCGAATTTGAATCTAAAAGTGTAACAATCGATTAAACATTCCATGACATGTCGAAGTAATTTCCACTTTAGAGTTTAGGGTAATTTAAGGTACTTCCAGAGCCGGTATTCAGGAACCAGCATAACCCAAACCGATTCGTATGACCATATGACGAATAAATTGCAATATTTTTGAGTCCAACTTTAAAGTTTTTCGGGATTGTCATCTTCTATATCGCTTTGAATTTTAAAAATTCATCATCCTACAATTCCAGAATCGGAAGTCAGAATTGCATAAAATTGGATTTATTTTAATTTTAACTTTTGTTTCGATTTGACTTTTTTTGAGAAAACGATTGAGCTTTGAGAAACGATTCGATACTGGAACAGGAGTTAGAAATTCGGTGTAGCCGAAGTCAGACAAATTCACCTGAGTAGTAGTTTCAAAATGTTTGAAAATCAATGTAGACATCTTTGAGGAATCGTAGTGCGAATTAAATTTTTGGGTGCCTTCCGAAACAAAATCTGAATACAACCAAAAATGAAATAAGTTTATTTGGTTATCGACAATCCAAATCTGCTAACCCGATAAACCTGATCAATTTATGTGAAATAGACATTTTTATACTAATCACCCTGTATCTCCGAAACTGGAAGTTGGATCTGACTGAAAAACAAGATGTTTTATAGAATCTTAAAACTTTTCATTTGAATCTTAGATAATTCTTGGATTTCATTTGAATCTTAGATCGGGTCAGTCATCTACGAGAAAAATGAGCTACTCAGTTTTAATTTGGTTTCACATATCATCCTGCAGCTCCGGAACCAGAGGTCGAAACCAAACATAATTCAGGAACCTTGTTTGGGAGCATACCACTTTTTATATGAATCTGAGTTTGTAGAATATGGTTGAGTCATCTCCGAAAATAATTGAGTGAAATTATTTGTCACACACGCATTTGCTAATCTCGACGAACTGATTCGAATGGAATATGGCTGTTATGTTCTTCCAGCATTTATTGCTGTTAATAGTTTAAATCAATATAATTATGGAATTGCTTTCAACTCGAAAATTCTGCCATCATCTGATTTACATATGGCATATTCGAACGATTATGTTGCCAAAAACGAACCGTGCTAAAATCGGTCCGAGGCAAAATATCATGCTGTACACAGTCTTTTGGGTACTTAGAAACAAATGTATGTAACAGTATAAAAAATCGTATTTTATGTTGCTCCCAAGCATTTCTTTGTCAGACAGCGCTCAGAACTACTACTACTGAAATAGGGGAAAAAGTCGCTTACACAAAAATTTCGATATCTCCGTTAAAAATGTACGGATTTTAACAAAGTAATTCGAATTCTATACCTATTTTTTATTTTTATAAAAAAGGTAAAAAGTGTAACAAATCGATTGCATATAGTTTTAATGACAGCAAAAAACTCGTTGTACCGTTTAACCCAATTCCTTTCTAGTTATAATATACAGTTGAAATATGATCTACAATCCAAAAGCAGATCCAATACGATCTATCAATATTCGTTCACAATACGTACAAAACATCTATGATCCAATCAAACACAATGAGAATGACAGTACTAGCCTGTTTAACCCGTTTTACCCCAATACATATCAAAAGTCGTATTTCTGGTTAAACTCTCTTCCGCATACCGAAAGTAGGCTTATTGCGGTTGATTAAAATCGATTGATATTACGAAAAGGGACCTGAAGATAAGACTACAAATGAATTTAATGACCGCACGAATCTTGTGATCCCGTTTTACCCCAATTTATTTCATAAGTCGTATTTCTGGTTAAACTTTTTTTCGCACACCGAAAACAGACTGACTGCAGTTGGCTTAAAACGATTGATATTACGAAGAAAGGCCTAGAAATAAAATTATATAAGACTCAATGACTGCACGAATCATGTTATACCGTTTTACACCATTTTTTTTAATTGATCCATTTAATAAATATTATCTACTATCTATTGAATTCAGAAGTAGATCCAATACGAACTATCAATATTGGTCCATATAACGTGAAAAACTTCAATGATCCAAATACATCGTTTAATCCGCTTTATCTAATTTTTTACTTGTTACCCTCTTTTCTAATATAAATACTTCGATGGGAGAAAGGGCTGTATCCTCATCATTGCTCTTCGACGACGACGATCACAATCAGCCTGCTTTCGGTATGCGAAAGAAAGTTTAATCAGATATACGACTTATGAAATAAATTGGAGTAAAACGGTATAACAAGATTCGCGCGGTCATTGAATCCATTTTTAATCTTATTTTTATGTCTTTCTTCGCAATATCAATCCGTTTTAATCATGGCGGGGAGGAGGGGTATACAGTGTAAATGATGAAAAAAATAAATGTCCAAATGTTTTGCATGTTTTGCATGTCATATAAATCATGATTTGCGGTGTCCACTGTATCTCAGCGCAGACTTATCAGAAGTGAATAAATCAAAGCAGCAAAGTTAGAGTAGAAGTTTGTTTGATTTTTTTTATTTTTTGAATTTTTGGTGGTTGTTTAAAGTGAAAACTACGATTTTTCACGAAAAAAATCCACCATTTTGTAGCTGTTAAATCTCCCCAAAGTAACAAACAACGAAAAGGAGAATATTGGGGTCTGGTTTTTTATATGTAGAAAGTGTGTGCAAAATTTGAACAAAATTGGTGCAGCAGTTTTTTAATGACGATGGACACGGACTTTCAAAACCTACTTTCGAGAAAAACGCGTTTTGAGTTTTTTGTATATAAAATCTATTGGGGTTCGTGAGGTCATTGAATCTATTTGTAATCTTATTTTTAGGTCTTTTTTCGTAACATCAATCGATTTCCATCAACCGCAATCAGCCTGCTTTCGAAATACGAAAAAAATAGTTCACTCAGATATACAACTTATGACATAAATTGGGGTTAAACAGGTTAGTACTGTCATTCACATTATGTGTACTTGGATCACTGAAGTTTTTTACGTAATATGGACCAATATTGGTAGGTCATATTGGATCTGCTTCGGGATTTTAAATCTGAATTCAACGTAGAATTATATTTGTGGCAAAATTGGGGTAAAACGATGTAGCGGTCAATACTATAAAAACCTTACGTTTCGATTGAAAAAAATAATTTTTTTCAGAGTTTCACAGTGAGTTTTCGAAATAAAGTCAAACAAAAAGAGAAATTGGAGCAAAACGAGTATGCGGATCTTCTATCATAAATCGATTCTACGGAAAAAATTAATAAGAAATACTAACTTTGAAAATATTTGCTTAGGTTTTTATTAAATTGTTGTTAATCCGCAAGCATCCAGCGAGCGACAAGCTACCTGCTTCGTTGACGGCTGGCTGCCGACTAGAATTAAATTGAAAGATTGCATATATTTATAGATTTCCTTTTGTGCGAACGTTCATGCGATGCAGAAGGGAACAATACATTTTATTGCATGACGTAAATACTCCCTATACCGAACAAAGCAGATCTGCTACTATATAAAATTTTAGGTACAGACCAACGATCGAAACCGTCGGCCGTGCACGAAAAATCAATAGTATGACATTATTTGCCTTGCTGTGGTTGGTTAGTGAAAACATAGGTGGATTCTATCCAATTTTTCAAAAGTATGCTATTGAAACACTGAAAAACGTTACCATACATGTCTAAGTTAAATGTTTCTGAATCGATTTGTAGTTATATTATATAAATCCATCCAGCAGCTGAATTATTAGCGTTCAAAATTATGGCAAAATATCTAACGCGGCCATGCCAAAACATTGCAAGTCTAAAATTAAATTCAAGTATAACATTGATGCTGAGTGTCATTTTGGGTGACATATTGCGGTAAAGGACCATGTGATGTACTTGGTGGTAATTTAAAGTGAGAGCTTGACAAACTACTTAAACATTCTACATCACAAATGCCAAACAATTATATGAGTGGACTAAACAGAGACGTTCATTCACGACTATGTATTTTTGTTAGTGTTGCAAAAATAATACGAACGAAGCACGGCCGAATAAAGTACACTTTCGTTTCAATTTCCAAAATCACAATCCACATCAAACTGTTTTCGAATGACGATGCACTTTGTACTCCTACGATCATCAAAAATGTAAACCTCAATTATCTTTAATAATTATTCATATATATTATTTACATATACGCTACAGAAGGCCTCCAAACCCTTGTGGAACAAAGATTACTCAGATGCTAAACACGCGAAACAAAATGCTTTCAAGGCATTTTTAAAACGAGGAGGAGAACCACCTCAGAATTTTGAAAAATTCTCGATTTTAGAAACCATGTACAAAAACATACTTCGGGCCAAGAAATGCAGCTATTGGAGACATTTTGTCGAAGGTTTGTCAAGAGAAAACTCAATGAGCGCTCTTTGGAATACGGCCAGACGAAAAAGGAATCCTAACGTAGGATATGAGAGTTAGGAATACTCGAACCGATGCATATTTGATTTTGCGAGGAAACTTTGTCCAGATTATGTTCCTCCGCAGAGCATTATTTGGGAGGCTTGTCCAAACAATGATTCCATTGATAGCCCCTTTTCAATAATGGAATTTTCCTAGTACTCATGTCTTGTAACAATAACGCTGCTGGGTTGGACAGAATTAAATTCAACTTGGTGAAGAATCTGCCCGATTTCGCAAAAAGACGTTTGTTGTAATTGTTCAAAAAGTTTCTTGAACAAAATATTGTTCCACCTGACTGGAGGCAAATAAAAGTTAACGCCATTCAAAAGCCGGGGAAACCAGCTTCCAATCACAACTCATATATACCCATTGCAATGTTGTCCTGCATCAGAAAATTGTTCGAAAAAATTATTCTTCGACGTCTCGAAACTTGGGTCGAGACGAACGGTTTGTTGTCAGATACTAAGTTTGGCTTCCGTAGATATAAAGGGACGAATGATTGCTTGCATTACATTCGTCTGACATCCAAATTGCCTTCGCTCAAAAACAACAATTGGGGGATGATGACGTGGTTTCAGTTACTGGACCCAAAGCTATTGATCTGCAAAACCATTGCAAGATACCTTAGATAACTTGTCCGTTTGGGCTGTTTATATGGGTATCGAATTCTCTGCGGAGAAAACAAGGCTGGTCGTCTTTTAAAGAAATCATGATCCCGCGCAGCTTCAGCTTCATATGATGGAAAGAATGATCCAACAGGTTTTGACTTTCAAATACCTCGGGGTGTGGTTTGATTCCAAATTCACATGGGGAGGACACATTAGGTATCTGATAACAAAATTCCAACAAAGAGTAAATTTTCTTCGAACAATAACAGGATCTTGGTGGGGTGCTCATCCGGAAGATCTAATAAAATTGTATCAGACACATGAAATATGGATGCGCTTGTTTTCGTTTCGCTGCAAACTCTCATATTATCAAACTTGAGCGTATCGTTGTATCGAATTGCCTTAGGTTGCATGCATTTGACACATACAATGAGTCTCGAAGTTCTGGCGGGAGTTCTTCCATTGAAAAATCATTTTTGGGATCTTTCATCGCGACTGCTAATAAGATATGAGGTACTGAATCCCCTGGTTATTAGTAACTTCGAAAGACTAGTCGCGCTTCAATCTCAAACAAGATTTATGACAGTATATTTTAACCATATGTCACAGGAAATCAACCCTTCAAGATATATTCCTATCAGTGTAAGCCTCCTAAATGTTCCTGATTCAACGATATTTTTCTACACATCCATGCTGCGCGAAGTGCGTGGAATCCCGGAACACCTACGCTCGATGGAAATCCCAAAAACATTTTCAAGTAAGTTCAAGCATATTGACTCTGAGAAAATGTTTTACACGGACGGATCACGAATTGAAGAGGCTACTGGGTTTGGTATGTTCAACAATAATGATTCAGTCTCATTTAGGCTTCAAGAACCTGCATCTGTTTATATAGCAGGGTTAGCATCAGTTCATTATAGCTTGACTGTAATCGTCACATTATATCCAAACTATTATTTTCTCTTCACAGAGAGCCTGAGTGCAATTGAAGCCATTCGCTAAAACGTTGCTAGCAAAAATGAACCGTTTTTCTTGGGCAAAATGAAACAGTGCCTGAACGACATATTGAATAATAATTATCAAATCACAATAGTTTGGATTCCAGCTCATTGCTCCATTCCAGGCAATGAAAGAACCAATATTTTAGCCAAACGTGGTGCTATTGTGGGTGAAATTTATGAGAGACCGATTGGTTTCAACGAATTCTATAGCGCGTCTCGCCAAAGAACACTTGCCAGCTGGCTAACTTCTTGGGACAGAGATGATCTGGGTCGGTGGATACACTCAATTATCCCTAAAATGTCGACAAAGGCATGGTTCAGGGGGCTGGATGTGAGTAGGGACTTCATTCGTGTGATGTCCAGCAGAGGCTTTCCAGCAGTACTGCTTTTCAATGACAGCCGCCACAAGACAGCATGGACTGTTTGAGCGCGAAGTTGAAAGCCACAGTCTACAGTACATGTGAAGCATATGCCGAACTGTAATGGCAACAGCGCTCGCATGCCTAAATGAATGCTGTCACTGAGACAGTTTTTACTTCCAGTTCGATAAGAGTATTCTATCCGAAGAGTAGTCAAACAGAACGGGCTGTTAGTATCCTGTTTCTTTATGTTCGCTCATTCGCATAAAATATTACGGCGACAGCCTTTGAAAATCGATGACATCCTTTGATTTTTAGGGAATTACTGTAACGAAGGGCTGTCACGAGCCGGCTGTCTCATAAATGTCTCTTGAAACAATAAACCAGCTGTTTCTGGAGACGAGCTGTGGTTCAAAGTGCGCTCGCACTATTTCGGCTGCCTCAATGAAACGGTGCTAGTGCATTACGATTACGTTGTTGGAATTACTCTTGCACGAAACATTAGGGTTTCATTACACATTACCATTTTGAAATGGAGAAATTGTTTTAGATTTATATATGCTGTCGGCGAAGGCAATGAGTTTTAATATCTAGCGAATATTGAAAAATAAACATTGATTTTTGTGTAACGGTTCATATATTTGAAATTCTAAAGTATCGATCCTTAATACTTCCTTCTTATTCCTTCGAAAATGTCTTATGCACACTTATTCTGAATATCGACGTTTTGATTTTTCGATCGAATCGTAGCTACCTTCCACAACTATTTAATTATTTGGTGTTTTTAACGTCACTCCACCAATTGTCGGCACACTTTGGTACGTACAGCGTGCCTCACCGATTTCGTTGAAATTTTAGAATACGATAGTCTAATAGTCTAATAAGATGTTTGGTGGAAAGCAGGTCGCCCCATAATACGGCTTCCACTCATATCCACCTAACAACAAGATAATCGGCCACGTTAAGCTAACGCAAATGAGCCCAATAAAAATTTTATTATAAAAAAAAAAGATGTTTGGTGTACTTTGAATATTATTCGACCATAAAATTGAATAGGAAACTTTTACAATATTCTTATAAGTTAACAGGTGCTTTCAGCTTTTCGATCAAAGTGTTAAAAAAATACAATGAAAACATTATTTTTCCCAAAAACATAAATTTTTTTGGTTTACCCAAAACTTGTTACAAATTTAGTATTTTCAATCGATTTCTTGTTTTTTTTTCACTTAAGAATCAATCAACTAATAGCTTAAATTTATTTAAAATAGCTTAAATTTAGTTGTTCATTTAATATTCACATAGTTTTTGCCAGCAGTTTAAGGAATGAGAGTATGAAAACATTAAGTTTCAAACTTGTTACTACCTTTGAGAACCGATGTTCAATAAACCGCTTTTGTTTTCATACATTTCACAAAAATAAGTTTTCAATCTTTTTTTTTTGGAACTCAGTGCCTATTAATATAGCTTCATCGAGGTCTTTCCCTTTGCTCTCAATGCAAGTTTCTATGTACTCTCCGGACCTTGTAATTGAGTTCTTTTTCGTTGAGGTGGCAGAACTTTTAGTAACTTTTAGTACAAGGTCCGCACCCATGAAGTTGATTCGGAGAGCCCTTAGATGAAACGAATTTCGAATGGAGGCCCCGAAAGACACTTGTAATATACCATTCGATTCACTTCGTTAAGCTTTTAACGTATTAATTGGCCCCTAGGAAAGATTAATATGTGAACCCTAACTAACTACTAACTTAATTACTTTTTTTTTGCTCTTTGGATTCCGTCAAGGGCCTCCTAAGACTGTGGGCCCGGCGGCACGTGCCCCACTATCCTTCTGTAAAAGTGGCCCTGGTATAAGTATGCTTGTTTGTGTGTATGTGAATGGACACATCGACCGGTTCCATTTAGCTTCATCCACATCCAACTTCTTGTTTCGAAATGAAGGGATGATCGGTACCAAAACTGGGAATTTG
The DNA here is from genome assembly GCF_030247185.1 of Malaya genurostris. Classification (NCBI taxonomy): domain Eukaryota; kingdom Metazoa; phylum Arthropoda; class Insecta; order Diptera; family Culicidae; genus Malaya; species Malaya genurostris. The sequence continues at coordinate 80,599,770 of NC_080570.1, read as the reverse complement.
AAAATAAACGAGACATCTTCGTGTCATATACGCGTCATTTAAATTTACCGTGATTTGGAATTAGGTGACACAATAAATCAAAAAATTGGAGAATAAAATTTTGATCGTCTTTTTTATGCCGATTTTCCATATGGGACAGATATGCAAGTATGGGCAGTCTAAATGACAGCAGAAAGTTTTCGACATTCTTAAACTGCGGAAGTCAGATCCGGATTGAATTCAATAGTAACCTATGCGGCCTTTTCATTTGAGCCTTATTTGGGAAAATAGGTGCAGTCATACTTGAAAAATTGAGTGACATTATTTGACACATACAATACACATACATACACACGGAGGAATTGCTTAACTTATCTTAGTCGAATGTCAACTTTCACTACTCGAATTTTCAAGTGATTTTTTTATGACAAAATCAAAACCTTTGTATGCTATGTACACTAAGGTCTCTTTTTGCACGGGGGTTACGTGCCGTGCTAAAAAAAATCGTGTTAAAAAAACCGTGTTAATTGCGGAAACCGTGTTAAAAAAAACCGTGTTAATTGCGAAAACCGTGTAAAAAAAATCTTGTGAAAATCGCATTAATTTTAGAAAACATTCAACAAGTGTATTAATTCCGAAAACAATCGATTGGTACGTGTAGCATCTTCGATGTGCTGTACCTCACCGTGTGCGCCAACGCATTAACAGCGAAGCAACAATTGTCATACTCGTGATATACTCTATTATCAACGAGACAATCCACAAAACGCTTTTATTTTCAATTTTTGTGTCACGCTAATTGTCCTCACGGATCCGCATCGATCTACGCAAATAACATGAATTCACGCATGACAAACTAAATAAAATCGTAACAATAACCTTTTATATCACCCTTCATTTACATTTGTAAGGACTAAGTCAAAAGGACTCTGTTCCAAATCCTGTATAAAACCGCTGTAGTTTGAATTTCAAGTATCATTCTTAATCCAAAACCGAAGAGAATTGTTTCTGTTGTGTACCAGTCATACCTGCCTCCGCGAAAGTTTTAGTTAAAAATTGTGAAAGTGTGCGGTTTCTGATTAGCCGGATCGGTACGTTCATATTTTTCGATACTATTAATCGTTCCTGCTTGATTTCGTTCTCAATTAATTAGCGAGGTAGGTTACATGTGGTTGAATATTTCGAAGAAGTACAATATAATGGAAATGGTGTGCTTTATACATTTAATTTTTATATATTTCTACCAAGTAATTTTGATTACAGAATCAAACAATGGCATCGAATTCTGATAAAATGATTCCCAGAACCAGAAAGTCGATCACGCTTCAAAACAAAATAATTGTTTTAGACCGGCTCGCAAATGGTGAAACGGCTGCATCCATTGGCAGATCTCTGTCATTGAATGAGGCAACTATCCGAACCATTAAGCGAAATGAATCTCGTATCAGACAGGCAGTCTCGAATGGCACGGATTCCTCGTCTAAACGAGCAGCCTATACCCGAAACGTTGCTGTTGATAAAATGGAAAAAGCATTACTTGTGGATCGAAGACAATGCACAAAAAAGAATTCCAATTAACGCGGATATAATTAGACAAAAGGCATTACGTCTTTACCATCTTTTGGAGAATGAGGAAGCATCAAGCAGTAAACATAATGGTTTTAAAATCTCTTTCACTACTATTTATTACAATATGAAACACAAAATTTTTTGACAGGTAAACGTACTGAATTTAAAGCAAGCAAGGGTTGGTTCTACAAATTCATTCGGAAGAACAACGTCCGAAATGTGCAAGTCAAAGGCGAGTGCGCATCGGCGGATACTGTTGCAGCTCGGGAATACCCAGCAAAACTGTTGGCAATTATTAAACAAGGAGCATATCACCCAGACCAGGTGTTCAACGCGGACGAAACAGGTCTGTTCTGGAAAAAAATGCCGAACAGAACATATCTAGCTGCTGCTGAACGTCAAGCGCCAGGATTCAAAGCTGCAAAAGACCGAGTCACACTGCTGTTTTGTTCGAACGCATCTGGCGATAAAATATTGAAACCGCTACTGCTTCATCGGGCAATGAGACCCAGATCGATGAAAGGAGAAGATTTCGATACGCTGCCTGTGCACTGGAGAAGTAATCCTAAAGCTTGGGTTACTAAACCAATATTTGAAGAGTGGTTTAAAGAACTTTTCATTCCGGAGGTTCAGAAATACCTGGAGAACAAAGGAATGAAGTTCAAAGTTCTCTTAATAATAGACAACGCTCCAGGACATACCGCACCTCAACATTCACAAGTACAAATAGTTTTTCTGCCACCCAACACTACATCATTGATTCAACCATTAGATCAAGGCATTATTTCAACCTTTAAAAAACTATATATTAAACAAACGTTTAATTACATATTGGAACAGTTGGACGAAAACCAATCTATGACGGTAATTACAACATGGAAAACGTTTTCGATGCGGGAATGCGTGCGTTTCATTGGTACAGCGTTAAAAGCTATGAAAATGTCTACACTAAATAATTGTTGGAAATCATTATGGCCAGAATGTGTTGAACATGATGGAAAAACGTTATTTGATGATCGAGAAATTATTTTACTAGCGCATGCAGTAGGAGGTACAGGTTTTGATAATTTTACCTCCTCGGATATCAATGAATTGCTGGAAGACACTGTTATATCCGATGAGGATCTGTGTACCGATGTAATAGACGACGTTGAAGAAGAAGAAATTGGACAAATGAATGCCGATCAAATTAGAAAAGGTATTGCTATAATTATTTTGATTATTGTCTCTTATATAATCCCTTTTTACCAGGTATTGCAATGTGCAATGCAGCAGATGCTCACTTTATCAATGTGGATCATAATACTGCAAGAGCTATATCATTTAGAAGTGACATGAAATATTGTATTGCTAGGTATGAAGAGGAGTTGAAAAACCTCGAAAAATCAACAGTTACAGAGACTTCCTCTCTACGAGATTCTCGGTCAAACGATGACGAAGTTGAAAATTTAACGTGTGCTATTCCAGGGCGAAGGCGTCGTGTTATTTACGACAGCGATTAAATATTAATATTATACATATTAAACTACATACAGAATTTGATACAGAATTATTCAATAAATGATTTTTTTGCAAAATGATTTTGATTTAAATAAGTGTTTTTATTAGCTCTAATTATAGTTTTATTGTTTCGATCTGATATATTACCACTTTTATATTATCGATCCAAGAAAAAATCGTTTTTTTAATAGAGTAATTTCTAAGTTCTTCTCTAAGACCGTGTTAATTGCGAAAACCGTGTAAAAGAAAACCGCGTTAATTCCGGAAACCGTGTAAAAAAAGCCGTGTATAAAAAAACCGTGGGAAAAAAAACCGTGCAAAAAGAGACCTTAGTGTACTTCGTACATATGTACTTAATCGTGAATATCTCGACTTGTATTAATGGCAGCATCATAATTCTTTCACTATTTCATCAAAAATATGATCAGGAATTTAGGATAAAATTTTTAACAATGTGAGATAACCACAAATAACTCAAAAATTAAGTTTTCTCAAAATTTGAAAACAACGCGGAAATCTCTTTACTTTCGCTTGGGTTTCTCGCGCAAGGACGACGATTTTGAGGTAGTCAGGCACATATCTTCAACTGACTGCGTATAAAAGGGGAACCGTGGTCGAAAATCGATCATATCTTCTTGTACGTTGGATGGAAGCGGACGTCGTGGGAATGATTTAATCATCCAGGAGCTTCGGAGGGTGCACCTTCTGTGTGGTTATAAACCTCAAACGGCTCAGGTCGCAACTCTCATTTGAACTTCAGTCGTCCGGTGGAATAGATGGCAATGAAAGCAGGCCGTTTTCGTGGTATAAAACCTCAAACGCTTAGGCTGTGCTTTCATTTGGACTTCAATCGTCGGGTTGAGCAGTCGCTAGTAATAAGAGCAGGCCTTTAGCGTTGTACAAACCTCGCAGAGCCAGTTTCCCTTCGAAGAAGATCGATTACATCATCCTGTTGGTGGTTTGGTGCATTGGAGCAAAATACAACGGAAAATGGAAAACAATGTGGAACATTATGCAAAATCAGCCCTTTTAATGGCTCTAAATGTTACCTAAAGAACTATAAAGATTTCTTATTTGAAAAATCGAAAATTAAAATTATCAGTGTAGTGAAAATCTAGGATAATTTTATCAGATTTTTGCCATTTTCTAAATTTGCAACAGTTTAAAATCGTTTATATCCAATCAGTATTTAATATCTTAGAAAATTATACAATTTGACTCTTCTGGGATGCCAGAAATTAATCCCGTACAGCATTGTGATAGAATCTTTTACTAAAATATTGAAATTTGAAATGAAATAGTCGACATCAAAATTCTCTAAGGTTCCATTTAGAACCATAATTTAATATCCAAAGAATTATGCGAAATTTTTCTTCACTATACTGTATACGGCCCATTTTTCAACCAGTTGTAGTTTGTAGTAAACTTTCTGCAGATTTGCTATATAAAATGCATAGCACCGGCTCAGAAGCCATTCATTTCGAATTTGGCTGTCGTCATCGTGTTGATTATGGTGCGATCGAGGAATCTCCAAGCGAAATACAAAGCTTGTTACCGCAAGCGGATGAAGCAGGAGACTGCAACAAAACACATACAGGGTTGTTACGAAAAATTTCAAAATCAAAACGCGCGAAATCCGCGCGAAGTCGAACACTAAAACACGCGAAATCCGCGCGAAGTTGAAAACTAAAATTCGAGTGAAGCGTTAGACAACTATTTTTATGCAGGTGATACTTTCCGCAGTACTTGAAAATTCACTTAAATATAGTTTAAAAATCTGCATAAGTTTGTCATATGAACACAATAAATAAGTCCGCATACAGCACGTTACTTCGAGAAACCCAATGAAAACGATTTCATTTTTATTCTTCATCTTTTTCGATGCCCTTAGTTAAGGAGCAAGACTTTTTGCAAGCGTATGAGTAATGTCAACAATATGTGCGTAAAAACAAATTCCGGCGCTTATTTTACTGATTTTAATCAATAAATCTTCCATATGGTTGAAAAATAAACCAATCAGTTCATTCTGCTTAAAATTGCAATTCAAGAAAAGTGTCTTAGTCTAGGACTCTTCGGTTTTCCTTAAAACTGCTCGAGAAAAATTGTCTCAGTTAACGCTTACTTCCACTGACACATTTGATTAGCAACAAACACATTCCTATATGGATTTCCTATTGCAGAATTTTTTTCCGTAGCTTTTATAAGTAAACCCGTAAAATAGGAACCTTTAATTTAACACGCGAAAGGCAATGGAAATGGCATGTTGTCGTAAAACTATTTATTTTTACTACTTTTGTAACAGAAAATATTTAGTTTTGCTTATTTTGTGTAGCGCAATCTAATACAAATGATTTGAAGCAGTGTTGTCAACTTTTTTTATTAAGGGATTAAAATCTATATTCATAAAATGTAAGCAATTTTCCATCAAACGTTGGTGAAAAATTGTTTAAAACTGATATATCATACAAAGTGTCAGGCTTAACATGTATTCGAGAATAAATTATTGTTAAAAAAGATTGTTTGAAACTCAATCCTGCAAGTCACTTTAATAAACTCGTTGCACTGCATATATTAATCTATAACATACGTACTGAATAAATTGTACGTAATACACAAGCTAACTTGGTTTATTCTTGATCCTTAATTAATACTCTCTGATGTACGGAAAATGTTACAGTAAAAATAAAAATGCTTACACATTTCATCGAAGATATTTGTTTTTTGTTTCGACATCTTTTTGCTCGGCAAACATTTCCTTCTTGGTAAGAAGAATTTTTAGGTAGACCACATCAGGATGATCTGATTCACTCTTTTTAGTATCAGTTGCAATTATAATAGCGCCTTCTTTTGTTGTCAGATTTCACTCTGAATGTCTGAGGAGGAAATCATCTTTTCTTCTTTTATTTGAATCAGGGAAAAGCCCACTGGAATTAGTTTCTGTCAAATTTGTTCTCCAGCAGGCATAAAAACTCCTCATCTTTTGCATCAATAGATCAAAATCATCCAAATGATACATTTGCTTAAATCTAGTGCTTCTATAGTAACTACATCTAATGAGACAGTAACATAAGAAACGATTTCTTGATAACATTACGTGATAAATGAAAGTCGAAAGAATTGAAACATTTGTTAAATATGCGGAACATGCTAGCAATGAGCTCGTTATATCCATAATTAGTTCTAACATAGGGAATCCGAAGAAAAAAATAGGAAAACTACGACGTCGAATGTCAAATTGTAACAATTGAAAGTTCTATGTGCTCTTTAAAATTTAACTTGCATCCAGAACACCCAGGTCCTTAACAGACGATGCGCTTTCGAGAACAGTTTGTGGCATATTATAGTCGAACTTGAATACAGACTTTTTGCTACAAAAAGAGACGACGGAGCATTTAGTGGCATTTAAACAATTTTGAAATATGAAATACGAAAGTCATCAGCGAACGATAGTTTCATACACTTGATCGAAAAATTTAAATCGTTGAGATACAATAAAATTATGAACGGTCCAAGGTGACTTCCTTGAGAAACTCCAGATGTAACAGCACTTGGTGAGGTTGAACAGGCTCCTTTTTTCACTATCATTTCATTACCAGTTAGATATGATCGAAGCCAATTAAAAAATGATCCATTTAATCCCAGTCTACCTAACTTGGAGATCGTTATGTGATGATTTATTTCGTCGAACGCAGCAGGGGAAGTTGAAAGCTTTGGCATGGATCCAAGCTGAGTCTCTGACATGTAGTCAGAGCAACTATGTGTTATAAAATCCAGAACTATAATTTCAAACAGCTTCGATACAGCGCACAAAGCAACAATTCCAAAGTAGTTGGATACTATACCCTTGTTCACATATGATTTCTTCCATATTTCAGGAAAAATTCCAGAACGGAAAGAACAATTGAAAATGTTGGATAGTGGAACCAACTAACTATTAGAACACTTTCTTATCACCACGAATAGAATCCCAGAACTTCTTCGTTTCTTTTATTGTCAGACTTCGCTTCGTAAGCATGTCGTGTAAATTTTGCTTTAAGAATTCGATTTTTATCATACACAAAATTTGTTACCATATTATTGAAGAATCGCATCGCAAATCGCAATCTTTGCATTATTGAATGTATTATCACTGAGACGATATCTTCCATCTGACATCAATATCCTTGGGTGCAAAATGTTGAAATAGCAACTTGTATCACTCGAGATCGAAAAGCATAAAATCGAAATTTTGTCCACTGAAGAAAACATTGGCTAGAACCTCCTTCTAGTAAATTTTAGTTTTATCAAGGGAAAATTCGGCCATCTCGACCAATTGCTGAAACGTTCGCCCATCTTTAATTTTTTAGGGTTTCATAAAACTCACAAGTTTCAAAAATTTGCAAAGAATTTTATGGAATGATGTTTTCTGAAATTCGCGCTAAATCCGCGCCATAGCATCAAAATCTTAGCAGAAACCGCGCCAAATCCGCGAAAATCGCGAAATCCGCGAAAACCGCGAAATCCGCGCGACCGTAACAACCCTGCACATATCAATATCGCACCCACGGACAACAGGTATTTTGCTGCAATGCAAACGACCAACCAACATGACGTAATCGATCTTCTTCGAAGGGAAACTGGCTCTGCGACCTGAGCGTTTGAGGTTTTGTACAACGCTAATCTGTACTGTAGCCTATCGATCAACTAATTTATATTCGATAGTATAAAGTGAAAGTGTCAGTTTTATTCGTATTCACGACATCCAGTTATGTCTCTGACATTACACACTTGTACTTTTTTATAAAAGAACCGAAATACACATTCGAGAATAATCTGTTACGGGCAACAATGATGCATTACACGCTTGGAAACATGTTTCTTGTAAAAACCGGAAGTTTTCATTCAGCTTTGTTGTACGGTACCTACAATGAATTTCTAAATGATTTTTGCATGGCAAATTCCGACTCCAAATTTTGCACTCAAGGTTTTTATTCGATTGATGGTTCATTTTATAACGAACTTAACGAGCCAGGTTTTGTATGTTCGAGTCCTGACTTGGAAGGATTCTTAGTGTCCGTAGTATTGAAGCACTGGCCATGAAATAGTCCCGTAGACTTACAAGTCTACGCTACGAACATTTATTCACCGTTTACATATAAATCTAAAATCTGATTCAATTGGCTTATAAACTCTTGTATAAGAAACGGCGCATTTCAACAAAAATCCAATTTTTTTACTTTAATGTTCAAATATCTGGAGAACGGCTTCTTCTAGAAGAAAGGTCGTTATGAGTAGATTTATTTCTTTCAATCTGTAAAATTATATACTAGTGTTTAAATTACTATTTTCTATCAAAAACCTGAAGTTTTGCAAATATTGCTAAATTGTCATAACTCTAACTTCATTTTCAATTCACAGTTATCAAATTTGCACCAAATGTGGTCTTAGGTTTAACTTAAAAACCTTTTTTTGAATATTGACGTATTTTTTTTAATTTAGCTTTGCGTTGGTTTTCGAATTCTTGAAAAAGTATTCAACTTTTTTTAACCAGGTTTAAATTTTGGCCTTTCTCGTGTAGAAAGGTTATGCAATCACTGTGAAAACCGACTTTTGAACCGAGGCCCAGAGGTGTGAGTGCCATATACCCAACACTGGGTATATGACATGAAACACTGGGTATCTGGAAAAACGCATAGTTTCGAAAATCACGACCGAAATTTTTCACAAGTGATTTTCAGACAAAAAAAAGTTCGCTGGTTGAATATATCTGATATGATTCCCGAGCAAATTTTTGAGAAATGAATTGTCATAGCCGTTATATATCAACTCTGCAGAAATCATGTATAATTCGACGAAGAACAAAAAATTGAACGTTTCTGAAAATGTTCAATGTGGTGAAGTATTCGGAATTTATTCGTCAATACCGTGGTGGTGGAGTAATACCATTGATAAAAGCAGCAAGTGATGAGAATAATAATAGTTTTAATAACAATAAAAACAATCACAAAGCATGTTATGCAGCTTAATAACCCATTATAACCCAGGGGTTCCCAAATTTGAACCAAATGAGCAGATATCATCAATAATATCTTATTTAGTGTTGATGATGTTGGGAAATGCCAAATCACTATTAAAAACCTTTTCCAAACGAAATTATCCTATGTATGATATATCATACGCTGGGACAATACAGTAGCAACAAAATTATAAGAGACATGTCTATATTTTAAGAGTTGAATTTATATATACAATTCAATGTATTTTAAATAGTACCGGTAGAAATACTATCGGAGATAGAGACAATATAAATGGAAATATTCAGTTCATTTCGTCCAAAATATACTTATTCAGCCTACCTGGGTTCGATTCCCCACCCCGCATACAGGGTCAGAAGGTTTTTCTGGCCCAAAGTGGTGAATGACTTTAAGGTTAAAACCTGTCTAATCTAAAAATAAAAAAAATTACCTCATTTGTTTCCATTTCTTCAGTTTTAGGAAAATGAATTACCCATTTGTATTGGTATGATATTTGAGATATTTATACGATTTGTAGGGAGTATCGTAAGCTCATTTGATAGTGTTTCCAATGAATAATAAGTTTTGGAGGTATTCATACTTCTCTAAGTTAACGTTCTACTCCATATTCACGTGTTCTTCAAATCGTAAAGGGTCCCTATCCTTAGCATTATTTTTTGAAGTCATGTTTTTGAATATTCCACACTTCGAAGATATAACAAAATGGATTTGATTTGCTGATGACAAGAGTTTTTCGAAAGACTTCAACTAATCATAAAATTTGGATGCTCGAGTTCATCGGTTAACGATATACTTTGGGAAAAATACTGCTGTATTATGTTGATATATCATACGTTCAAATGTCAACAACAATTTTTTATTGTTTAACATATATTTTTGAAACTCCACTTCGGAAATAATTAATTTGAATCTTTTGCAATGGTTTGTCAAAAGATGGAACTACCTATGGTTTTGAACATAAGATTCACACAAATATGTTACTTACTTTTCTTTGGTCATTTTTGTGAGCTTTGCAAGGTTATAATACAAATAAAATGTTGACACTTGAGAACTATTTTAATATACAAAGAAATCAGAAGTGTAAACTATCAACTAGTGCTCTAGTAAAGCTGTTAGGTACTAAACTTCTTAAGTAAACATGTATTAAAATATGGGAAGTTTTGCGTATGATATATCATACGCTAGGACATAATAGGGGTGAATGAATATTAGCCAATTTAGCTTGAATAACGTACGCAGGAGTAACAGGGGTAACAGGCAACCGCTGCGCTAATTCAAACGCTGCTCCTACAGTGTTTTCGTTCTTCATATTAACCACTCTACGTGTATCAAAAATATCCAAGTCATTATTTATCAGTGATTCAGATTGTTTATTGATGAAAATACGATTGAAACTTGCACGAATCATTTCGGTGTCGAACTGAAGCGTAGTGGAAATTCAGTATCGAAATACCAACGAAGGCTCTTCTCCCTTTCGATTATCTCTTTAGCGATATGTCTGTGGGTTGAAATTCGTAAACCGAATTTTCAACAGCTGGACGTTCGGTAATTGAATTGATTACCGATCGTTCGGTTATTGCTGAATTGTCAAAGAACTATCGTAAACTGTAAAACAAATGGATCTAACGAATGGTTCGGTAATGTTTCTGTATTTGTTTTCTGTTGGTTAAAATTCTGGATTCAAATGAATTTTGGATTTCAAAAAATAACACAAATTGAAGAAAATTCGTCTCAGTTGTGGTTATGGTTTTGAAAAAAATGTCCGGGTTGACTGGAGTTATGAGCGCCTTTCACAACACTGCACAATACGTCGAGTCCACCAGATATCCTCCTGCAAGTGAACAAGTGAAAATGTGGCGAATAGGCGACCATAGCTTTGCTTTGTTTCCATTCGTTGAAGCTAAATAAAATAATCGGAAACACTTTAACGTTTCCATAAATTAATTATTTGTTGTTAGTTTTAAGATTCGTATTTTCAATATACGTGGAGAAGGATAGCATGATTATTTTTTCACATAAAATTCCTGTTTATATACCATCACGTATGGTTTCTTGTTTTGCCTACGTTTAATAATCACTCTGCACTCTCATCTACCTTAAAAAAATATGTGCCTATAAGTATACAAACAGTATAGTTCTGTTTTAAAAACTTGTGCATCTGTACTTCAATCCATTCGACGAACCCTTCAAGATTTTTTTCGTTTGGTTAATAAAAACACTGAAAATTTGAATTACTGTTTAACAGTTAGTGTTCACGACAATCAGTATTTACAGAAAATCGGTTATTGCAAAATAATTCCATCATTCGAACATTTTTACCGTACTCGACGACTATTCATATTTACCGTATGGATTGTGTATCAATTTACAGAATTCTGTAATGAAAACTTACATAAAACTGATCTGCCCATACTCGCATATCAATCCCACATCGATTTTCGTTAATTTTTAGTTAGATTGAGAAATAAAATCTATCTTCAATATACTCTCAGAAACTGCCATAAAAGTAGATGGTTTGTTTAGTAAAATGTGAAAAAATATCGACTCCTGTCTGTCCCATATGCAAAGTACCCGCATATCTGTCCCATTCAGTGCAAATTTCAATAATTTTGTTTGTTGTAATATATATAATTTAGCATTAGGTAGACAATAAATCAAAAAAAATCGGAAATAAAATTTTAATCGTCTTTTTCTCGGCATGCCGATTTTCCATATGGGACTGGTATGCAAGTATGGCAGTGATCGGCCGGCAAAAATAAGCGTAATTTTTGTAAAATAAAATTCATGTACCGAAATATCTGTTATTTCTATTGATTACCGAAAGTTTTCGTCAAAAAAAATACCGATAAAAGGAATCAAATCTTAGTGTCTATGCTTATTTCATGAATGAAAATCTCGAAAGTGACTTTTTCACTAGTGTTGATGAAATGAACTGAGAAGAGAGTTGGCATCACTGGGAGTACGATGAGGTGTCTAAGTGCTGCTCTTAAAAAAATCTATTTTCAATGTGTTGTTTGATACGTATAGTTGAAAATTTGGTCAAAACAGTTATTTTGAGTGATAATGCAGGAGTGACAAGTATGTGTTTAGTAGTAAGAGAGCTATTTATTGAATAATATTGATTCGCAAAACTAAAAATGCGGAGACCCAAAATTCAACGATATTAACCGATCGAAGCCCCGTCTGCATATCATCGTCGGTGATTTTTATGAAATGTGTGAAAATGTACAAGTCAATTGTATTATTCAAGCTGAAAATCTAAAATTGGTCTGCAGCAAACCCATTCGCGAGTGTTTATTTTATTTTTTCAGTAGTCGTGTTTCATCTCGCGTTGTTAACAGCAATGCGAACATGAAAAAAAGGAATCAGCTTTTGTTGAGACCATATTGTTTGCCAAAACATATCCCGATTTCTTTCCCTCCCTACTAACACATCTTCTATCCCGTGATGCTCGAGGATATACAGTAGTACCCGCGGTCTCTAGAAACAGCGAGTATCGGACTAACATTTCTTCCTTTTCCTCAGTAGCACAGCCTTTGGTCGTGACCGGCGTCGTTATTGATCGTTTAATGAAGCATTCTTCTTCTTCTTTTTGACTCTATTTGGCCATTACTTGCAGCCAAGACCTAGGAATGAATGGCACGAGTGAAATAAGTTTCAATGCAGTGCCCATTCATTATGAAACTTTCCTTATTCCGTACACTTAAAGGAACATAAGCTCTGACTCTGAAACATGAATCATAGCTACTGGTAGTAAAAGATAATATGAAAAATCTATTCTGCAGCAGCTTGAAACTTTCTAAATTTAGTTTTTTGTGCTTAAATACTCTAATGATTTAAATTATTTTTACATTCAAATTCAACAGTTTTCTTTGATGATAAATGGTTCACCAGCGATAGTGTGCTTGAATCACTTCTACTACCCAGGAATCTGAACCCATTGCCTGCATTTGAGAGAAAAGAGAATACTGCATACTCTTTTTCAGAAAGGTTCAATACTATTAAAGGGCACGCTCGTCGGTAAGTATATGGAATGGTTCATTTTCCAATCTGTTTGTACATTTTCAGCATCGAAGCTGGTAACTCAGTCTGTTGGTTTGAGTGTTGTATCGTCATCAAAAACAACTGCACCAATTTTTTTTCAAATTTTGCACACAGTTTCTACAATGCCAGAGCCCAACGTTATCCCTTTTTGTTGTTTGATACTTTGGGGAGGTTTTACAGCTACAAAAATTTTGGAAAACTAAAAGTCAAACAAAAACGTCGAGGTTTAGAAAAACATTTACTTCATCTATGCTGCTTTAATTTGTTGACTTCTGATAAGTCTGCACTGAGACACATTGCAGCACACCGCAAATCATTATTTTTAAGAAGTGTCTTCCAAAATACCTCTTCACCGACTTATTTCACAATATTTTTCCACGAAAAAATTAAAAAATGATGTTCCGTTCGAGTTGTTCAATTTTCGAACATTACTGGATCGACTTGCGTACGTATTACTTCTGTTCGGTTCAGAATCGTTCTAATTTGTTTATACAAGTGCGACGGTTTTGTTTACTAAGAAATGAATAATATACGCCCTTATTCTGAATAACGACGTATTGATTTTTCCATCGAATGTGGTTCGATCGAATCATAGCTACCTTTGATTTTGCTAGCGTTATGGGGAATACAAATGAAATACGAGGGAAAAAAGATACGACGTTATTCAGAATAAGGGCGATAAATAATATAGAACGTGTAAAGTACCCAGCGAAATTTGTCGTCCGATCATCGGTCCGATTGAGCACGATATGGGGCCGATGGTAGCGCTTCGATCGGCCCGTCATCGGACAATTCTGCACCATTTGCATCAACCGCGTCGACCTAAAATAGTTTTATGTTTACATTATGTATCGCTATAGGAACAGAGCGAAGGAATATCAAACAAGGCATTTTCGAGCCGACGTCTCCCCGATAGGGTGTGCAAGAGTGTTAAAAAATTCTTTTGTCTCGATCATGGAGGCTTTAACATTTAGGTCATTCGCCTCTTAGGACCAGAAAAACTCTGGCCCTATGTTTGAGGTTGGAAATCTAACCCCGATATATCCCATCACCTGAGTATTGGATATCCGCTCTCTGCTTTGGTATATCTTCACTCTTTTGTTCTACCGATACACTATGTAAGCTCGAAACACAATCAAAAGCTTTCGTGCACGATGCGTCCGATGTTCGAATTTACTGGGCACCTTTGATGGTTAGTGTTCGAAATTTCAAGTGTTCCCGAACGAGAGTCGATCGAAATATACAAGTCGAACGGAATAAAGAATGCAAAATTCAAACCCGAACGAAAGTGTAGATTCGTTCGTATCACAAATCTGTCGGATTGCAGAATAGAGGTGGATGTTCCAATAGTCATGTCATTAGTAGTCACCATGCGATTTTACCGATTACTCGACTTCCATCAATGATGTGATAAAATCAAATAAAATATTTTTGCTTCGACTCTGAAAAGCAACACTGTAGAAAGAGTAGTTCGAAAATTGTTCAAAACTGTTGTTATATCGACACGAAAACTCTCTCTCATAATTTCATCTTTCTCTTCAAGTTATTCTATCGAACAGAGACAACATATGTCACTCTTACTAATGGTTTTCGTATACGAGATGACTAATGGAGCTGAAATGAATGGGGGTACCGTTACCCTAATAGTTGCCCTTATTTCCGTCGTCACTTCCACTTCTACTTCACTATTTTCCGCAACAAGAATATGTACAGTAAGTCCAATCTTTAGCGAGAAATTGAAGGCATGATAAAATTTACTCACAATATAAAACTAAAACTATCCAAATTTGAATGATACAGAAGTCGAAAAAACATCTTTTAACTATAGCATTTTACGAGCAAACATTTTTGTCAATCTAAATACGACTGTTCGATGATTGTGCTGAGCGGTATTCGAGCGGAATGGATTTATTAAATGAATCCAGGATGCAAACCTGAAAGGAACCAATATCGTAGCAGCGACAGTCAGTTATTATTATTGCAATTTATTCAAACTTTTTCTATTAATGACATTACATTTTCTTATGGCATCGAATTGAATCAACGCTTACAATATTGTTGCACCAGCTATCGTTGTATTTTTTTCATATCACATACTATCTTACCTTTTCCATACACCATTTCTACTTACTGGAATCGTTCTGGTTGTACTAAAAACAGATAAAAATTGAGTTATATTTTATGTAAAAAAAATCTATATATTCCATACGCATATCAACAAATGAAAGCAACTCATTGTTTAGGATTTAATTATTATGGACCATTGTAGAAATTTCACAATACTAACCTTTCTCGTAAAATAGAAAAATCACTTTTTGCCAAAAAATCGATGACTTGTTTTATAAATACTTAAGAAAAAAATTCGATCTCTTATATTAACCACTTTGAGAGTTCTCATTTTTTAATATGCAGTTTTGAAATTAAAAACTTTAAAAATTATTAACCTTGGCCATACATTATAAAAACCAGATTGAAAGTCTTCCTGCGAACCTTTTAGATTTAACGTGCTCAAAATTATTGCATGTTTATTCGAACTGTGCTTATTTGTTAGGATGGCTTAATTTGGTTTGTTCAGAAAATTTTTGTATCTCAAGAATGCGACAGGAAAATCACAACAATTGATTACCATACCTAGTACTTATAGAAATTATAACCATAGCCATCATAATGTATACCAGTTTCCATTGAGCTTTTGATTTCAACATTTTTGTAGCTATAGTTTCGTGCTTGCTATCAACCATAAAAGACGTAATATTGCAAGTTTAAAAAATATATGCAACAATTCTAGACCATCATGTAAAATAGATCAATTTTTTTTTTCAAAATTCACGTTAAGAAAAATAAATTAAAAATCCAAAATCACAAATAAAACACACAGTATTTGATCTTATACGTCCACTAATTGCTTTACATTTTTTTTCTGAAATATTGATATTTCGTTAAATTTTACGTTTTGTCCATTTGAAACATTTGTTCCCAAATCTGAAAAGGTAGTTTTGATCCGATTAAATGATTCATTTAATATATCAAATGGCAGTAAGTTAAAAATTACTAGAACAAATTGAAGTCGAAGACTTACAACTAAATTTATTTGTATTATTAGAAGATAAAGGCGAGGAATTTTTAAATGGTACTTTCAAAGGCGTTTTTTTTCCAAAATCTGAAAATTCAAATATAGTAACTAAAATTCCTCAAAACTAATTAAGGTGGACTGCAACAACTTCGACAGAAGTTTGGAAGAAATAAAGAATCTTGTGTGAAATCACGTCAGAAGTCGTCACGAAATCTTTAATCTGATACTTATATTCGTAAATAGTAATTAAAAAATGAACAAAAATTGAAAACGCGCACTTATTAAACGCTTAAATTTTATGCGGTTTTATGGAACATTATAAATTTCTTGCAACTTATGATACTTACGAAATTTTGCGAGATCATGTAAAGTCATTTCGTCGCCTAATCTAGGTTCCAAAAAGCTTCTATGATTTTATATTTAACCATACCCAATCTTTACTTTTTCCTTGTAGTATACGGCAACGTGGCAACCAAAAACTAGATATTTACTGATAGCACATGCAAACAATAATTTTCTTTCAAAACAACAAGTGCAATGCTGAGCGCGACTTGTTACTGACGCCTTTCAATCCCCAATGTTTTCAACTATATCATCACCAACGATGAAAAATATATGAAGAACCTAATACCACTCGTTCGAAACAGAGCCCAAAAAACTGTTGCGGTTCACTAACTACTTACTAATACAAATTGAACTTTTTTCGGATTGATGCAAATTAATACATGTGCCAGTCTGTAATATCAAAAATAAAAAGAAAATTGTATTATGTGTATGAGCAGCTATACGTGTGAGATTTAGCAGAACACATTTTATGCTCTTTTGCATCCATATCACATCTGCATTCAGTGTGCTACCATTTCTCAAACACGAAACTGCAACAGTATTACACTGCTGATTCTCTACTAGTCGGAATTTAATCATCATGAAAACAAGTTTTTTTTTAATTTTTCACTTCAGTGTTGCACAGTTTATTTCAGATTCACACTAAATTATTTAATATGAGCTTATTATACTTAGAATCATCACATATAAATGCGATGCTGATGTTATTGAAGTATGCATAAATGTTGGATACAATTTTCAACCTTTTATCGTCATTAGTACTGTCCTATCGCTGCCGTTGGATAATGCATATACTATCCGAACAAGCAAATTATTCTTACTACAAACTTTTGTAACTAGATATTATGGTTGCATTTGAAGTTATTTAAAACTGATCTAATTTGTAAATGGGCATCATTACAAACTTTTTTATCAATATCGAACGAAAAATATTTTTAGCTTACAGAAAATCCTAAGCTTTAAAATGAAATAAATACTTCTTTATGTCCGGTCACTTGTAGACCAGCTTATATAATTATTTCTGTTTTGTTATGTATTTTAAAATTTTACATAGATAATGTTACTGTCGTTTAATTCTGTTTCAAATTTGCGTCATTCAGCCCATATATAGTCAATATATTTTAAACAACTAATGCCTGCTGTTTAAAAGCGGCGGCTGAAAATGCTACCAGCGAGGCGGCTGCTCGTATTCGATTGTTGGGAATTTGAATTGTTCCACTTGTTTCCACCACCGGCATTACCAGGGTTAAAATTACTGCTAGAATTACCACCGCCGAAGTTCCCACGGTTGGAATTCGAATTAAATTCACCAAAAGACATACCACCTCCCTGGTTGCCACTGTTAAATTGTTTGTTTTGACGGTTCGGGTTAAAGTTGTTACCCTTTTGGTTGTTACCACCGAAGTTGTTATCGTCATCGAAACGATTGTTTTGGTTACGGTTGAAATTGCCACCAAACTGGTTGTTATCGTTATTGAATCTGTTATTGCCAGTGTTGCTGCTGCTACTATTTCCACCACTAAACGAGCCAAAATTGTCGTTCTGGTTGCGGTTATTACCGCCGAAGTTACTACGGTTGTTGCCTCCAAAGTTGTCGTTTGAGAAGCTATTATCATTACGATTGTTACCAAAATTGTCGTTGTTAAAATTATCATTGGCAAAACTGTTACGATTATTGCCAAAGTTATTACCTCCTCCAAAGGAGTCATTGTCGAAGTTGTTGTTGCGATTATTTTGGTTACGATTTTGATTCTGGTTGCGGTTCAGATTACCGCCACCTTGGTTCCTATTTTGATTCATGTTGTTTCCGGGGCCAGACTTGTTTGGCTGCACACGGTTACCTTGATTCAGGTTATTGCGGTTCTGGCCAACGTTAACAATTTCATTATTTGCAGCGCGGTTTTGATTGTTCGACTGATTACCACGGTTCGCTACGTTCTGACCACCACGGTTCTGATTGATACCGGGGGCATTTTGGAAGTTGTTACCGCCGGCGTTATTGCTGCCAAAACTATTGTTGGCATTGCCACGGTTGTTCTGGTTCATATTTCTTCCTTGGCCACGGAAGTTGCCTTGACCGCCTTGATTATTTCGATTGTTATTACGATTGCCGAAACCACCGTCGCCAAAGTTGTTCGAACTGGCAATTGGTGGATCGGGACCATCAAATGAGTTCTGACTAGAAGCCAGACTCTCGCCAACGTTTTTACCTGACATGAACGCAAGACGCAATAAATCTTGTATAGCTTGGGGATTGTTCAGATTGTTATTGGGATTAAAGCCACCTGGGCCTTGATTAAAACCTGTAAAACGAGATTTACGTTGAATTATACTGCATTCTACTAAAATTTAAATTTAAAAAATTCATATGCTTCATAGTTTATAACAAACGTCTTCTTTCGCATGTGTAGACATTCATACACTGTTTTAAAAATCAATGAAAATGGCATCATTATAAACTGTGAAGAGAAAAGTTTACATACAACCAATTGCTTGATTGAGGGAACAAATAAGAGTACAAAAGAGGAACTAAGAAACTACAATCTGGAGGCAACATTCGGCATCTCTGCCCAATGTTGCTCTCGAGGATTATCCATTAGGGCCTGAAACATAGAAATGCATTAACAAAAATGTATCCAATCTCTTACCGGGGCCATTGAGGCGGGGACGCTTATTCATAGGACCTCCCTGAGACGTTGGGGTTCGCTTTAACATATCAGGATTCTGCGAGATAATTTTAGCAATACCACTTAATACGCGTGAATCATTCTCATTATAGAGACGCACATTCACAGCGGTTTTGATAGCTTCAATTCTGCCCTTTGGGAATGGATGATCTGCCGCATCAGTTTTCAGCATCTTTTCAACATCGGCAGGATCATTGAGTTCAATATATGCAGCTAATCGTGATTTCTTGACAATACGATTAATTTTACCAACATATGGTTTGATCTTCTTGAATAATGCATCCTCCGATACTGTAATAAAAAAAAATGTTGAATCAAATAAAAAAAATAAAAAAAAACTACTTACAGTATGGAATTTTTGTCAATTTCAAAGTTTTTGATACATCAAAAGATTGCTCACCGCGCAAAGGAAGCACGTGCAAACGATGGCCACCAAAAAATTTATGATCGAGAAATTTGCAAGCATTCTGTGCGCTTGCCTTGAAATTATAGTAGATTATAAATGTTTTTACCGGGTGCGGAGCACTTGTACGATATGGAACGATCTGGGGCGAGAACATAAATTTTATCAGTCCATGTTGAGTAAAATAACGCTTCAGTTCCAACGGAGGACAGTTCAACGGAACGTTGGCAACAAATACAGGATAATATGCTTGTAGTTTTTTCAGAACATCCTGTTGTTCTTTTGTTCTTTCCTCAGTATCAATTGGTTTACCATCCTCATTAGTTTTAATTTTGCGCTTAACAGCTTGTGGTCGAAGTACTAATGGACCATCGTACTTCTTCACTGATACCTCTTTAGTAGCATCTTTGTCATCCTCAGTAGCAGCTGGAAAAGTCGTACATGCTAAAGCCTTTTCAATCGATTCTGCTGATTTGAAGCAAATAATAGCAGCATCATTGCAATTACGACGATTTACAAAGTCAATTTCACCAAATTGCTTGAAATGATCATACACCTGTTCTTCACTAGTTGTTTTTTCCAAAGCATTAACATACACCGAAGTCTTATAATTAGGAATCAAAGCTGATCCTAGGTGCAGAGCATGGATACGTTTACCTTCGAACACACGACCATTAAGAACAGTGGCCGCCTTAGCTGCTTGTTCTTCCGTCTCGTAAAAAATTCGAGCATAATTAGAAGCATTTTGGCTTACATTATTTGAAACTGCTTCCGTAATTGTACCACCCTCAGCACATTGCTTCATCATTTCCTCCTTGTTCTCGATCCACTTGTTAGGGATGTTTAGTAACTGTACACGGTTACGATTGCGGAAAAATAGCTTAGCAGCACGCCAAATGTCAAGATGCTGATTTTGATCGCGCTGATTAACGTCATGCGCATTGAAACCCGAGCTATTCAATTTTTCCAATATTGCTGCTTTATCCGAATCCTTAGGTAAGGAGACATATCCCAAGGGGTGAAAAAGTAAAATGGACGTCGGTTCCACACCCGCTACTTTCAACTTATCCCATAGTTGCTCCTCAGTTGTATTTTCATCATCAACAACAACAACGATGACATCGCGCCTAATATGCCGAATAGTAATGTATTCCAAATGCATACGAAGACGACGCTCACGGAAAATGGATCCTTCCTTTTCGGTGATTGCTTTCGTAGCTGCTTCCTTATCCTTGAACAAGAGCATAGCCAAAGTGTACTTGCGATAGTGGAAAATCTCCACCTTTTCAATTTCATGTCCACTAAAGAAATCGCGTAGCTGTTGTTCCGTCACATCACTCGGCAAGTTGCCAACATTAACTTTACGCTGGTGTTCTGCAATAAAATAAATTATTTTATGAAAGTAAAATTGCTTTAAAAATAGTCGAAGAAAAAAGATCTAAAATAACCAATTTTAGTCTAACTGATGAAAAATAAAACGCATTTTGCCAATGTTAAGTGTTACTGTTCCAAAAAATAAATTCAAATGTTTTGCATAATTCAGTTGTAATGTTTCGTGCGTAATACAATACACTAAGGTCATTTTTATGCAGTTTTTTATGTGACTTTTTTATGAGAATTTTCAGGGTTATGCGGTACGTAAACTCGCATAAAAAAGACGTCAGTGTAATACATTTTGTAATCTTTCGTGGAAAACAGTGAGAAATAGGTCGGCGAAAAGTATTTTCGAAGACGCATAATTTGCGGTGACCACTGTATCTTAGCGCAAAATTATCAGAAGTTAAAGTAGCATAGTAGTAGTCAGTGTTGGTGGTTGCCGACAGGGCCGCCGAGAGAAAAAACAGGGCTTATTATACGAATCTCTCGCTGTTCTGCTATTTTCTCTTTCACTAATTTTGATTTCATTACATGAAATTTCTGAATTCGAACATTCATTTATGCCAAAAGTCTTCAAATTGCATGAAACAAAGCCACATCTCGAAAAATCTAGAAACAATCGACTTTCTGGGACGTTCATGCAATTGTATCACTTCTCTCCAAGGGGCATGCTAGTGCATAATGTTTTGCACCCCCTCCAAATATGTTTTAAGAAAATATTTAATTTCATTTCTTATTTCAATGGTTAAAAACATAGTAAATAACAATCAAATTTTACTCATAATTACTTTTTGCAATTATGAGCTTTACTGCTTGGGTCCATGCCAGAATGATGACTTATAATTCACACACTTCATAGAGTGAAAGATGTTTAGTGGTGGCCCATTGATCTTGAAATCCAATAGCGAGGAAACTTTTTTCAGTAGAAGTTATTATTAAGTTCATCTGCGAAGATCCTTTTTCGCATTCTCTCGTGACCGCTATGGTATGGACTGTTTTGATGAGTCGGGTTAAATTGCAAGTGGTCCCTTACGCATTTCCTAAAATTCATCCGGATTCAACTTCCGGTTCCTGAATCACAAGATGATGAGCTGAAAATTTTTCGAACAGTCAAATAAGTGTCCAAATTTTCAAATCTGATTTTGAATCTCTTTCGAAATTCTGGTTTGTAAGTTGTAGGATGATGAATGTTAAAATACCAGCCTCCATGTGGTTGATGACGCAATAACAGAAACGATATCATTATTCCGATTTGTTGGTCTAGTTAGTAGATGACCGAACTCAACTACGAAGTATGTTCAGCCTAAAAATGCCCAGATGAATCACGGTGATGTTTTCGAAAATTTAATGACGTCTCGTGACTAAATTTACGGGTTGTACACTGCTTATATGATATGAAATCATTTGTAACAGTTCGTCGTAAATGAAGACTAACGATTGATGAATGAATATTCGCTTGTGTTATTCAATACAATGGAATAATGATATACTTTTGGATGGGTTTTTATTTAGTAAACTCATTTCGTATCATCGATACAATAAAAAAATTCGAGCTCTGCACGTCGAGTACATCTGCCAATAACTTCATTAACAAAACCGCTTTGACGTTTTAACTGAGAAAGCAATTTGTTTTCATCTGCCATAAGCCTGAACCACAAAGCCAAACGTGACAAGAGATCTCACAGTTGAGCTCAGTAGTTCGTTCTCTTCTTGAATCTGTGTAGTAACTCATGTGCACGGAACAGATAATGACACATGGACAAGAGATACTTGAAATTTTGAGTTGGATCTATATGAGATGTGTGTAAATAAACGCAATTTTGGTGCACAAACCAAAGTGCTCGAGTTCAGAATGCCACGTACTGCCAACGGCAAAGTGTTATCAAAAGATGAATTTGTGCATATTGTGCTGTGGCCAAAATCGCTCATAATTTTCGGTACCATCCGACCTACTTTCATCGAATAAACTGACAATCCAAAATTGAAATAATTGAATGCGGATGGGGATGCAATTAATTCCTTGAATTTGACCGGGTGTGCAGTGCACGATGTGCACATGAGGACTACACGCCACTGCGAAATATGCTTTAGGGGCTCTGTTTGGCGTAAGGGCCGCTCGGATAAGAAACAAAACGAGCAAAAGAACGGAACGCAAACCCTCGTGTGTTCCCGTATCGAACATACCCCGAGTAGCTCCAGTACCAGTTTGCACAGCAGCCACACAGTGGAATCATCACCCCATCATAGACATCTCAAGGTTAGAGCGAATGGATCAGTGTAACCGGATTCATTGACAGTGCAGCCGGATTCATTGACATTGGTCTCTCTGACCGTCTAGAATACGCGGAGAGAGCATTCCGGAGTTTAATGGCACTGTGGCATTGTTGGGCGGAACTGAAGGCTGAGGTTGAACGGGAAAGACTCCTCATTTCGTGTCAAGACAACCGGATGGTGTCTAAAGAACGTTCACTACTGTTGTGCACCCAACCGAGCAGGCTGTTGCTGGAAACAAGAGCGAACAGTGAGACTGCAAGGATAGCAGTAAACTTTGGCAACCTGACGACAACTTAAATGGTGAGTGCACTCTTTGTTTTACTTTACCTCACACTAAATGAACTGATTGTTAAACGAGGTCGTCAGTAAATTGCAGATTTCAATTTACAATAGGCCCAAATCGCCTTTTTCGCTTGCAAACAGGTTTGTTCAATGAAAGAAACCCTTAGAAGAATTTTCATGCTCAGATTGTTATAGAAACCCCATCCGAAAAAAAATTTCGATACGCGCCGTGACATTGTGTAATCCAAATATTTTATAATTATTCCTCTTCCTAAATATGCTTAAAAATTCGGGTGGATTATGCTACGCGTAATGTGGAAGTCAAACAGCACATATCAAGTGGCGTCTCGTCCTCATGTGCACCTCGTGCACCGCACAACCGATCGAATTGAAGGAATGAACTGCGTCCCCATCCAAATACAATTATATTTTTGGAATCTATATTTATTCGATAGAAGCAGGTTGGGTCACACCAAATTGCGTGTATTTACACGCATCTCATATACGTCAGACATAAAATTTCAAGTATCTGTTGTCGCTGTGTTAGTGTTTTTTCCGTGCACATGAGCTACTGCACAGATTCAAGAAGAAAAAGAAGAAAAAATCCTATCCGAAAGTATATCGTTATCTCATTGTATTGAAAAACACAAGCGAATCTGTCATCTGCTATCATACCACATAAGAAGTGCACAACCAAGGGTGGCAAAAACTCGCTCATAAGATTTGATTTTTTCTACTCATCAGCTCACCACATGATTTACGATGCAATCCGAAAAATGATGGTAAAGATGAAAATCATCGCTGATTTAAACAACCACACTCACCTATACAGAGCACCGCTGACATCAAATAATGATGGTATTGATGGTTCTCAGTTTTGATTTCATAGCATTTAACTCTCATTCCTAGTTTTAAAAAGTGAGTACTGAGTTTGGCATCACCGTACCGAGCTACACCGGTGAGTGTATTCTTAAACCACAGAGCTGCCAACACAACCCAGATTTTCGGTTTTGTTTTTGCTGGTACTCAAAACGAACACGAGCATTAATGTACGAAAACAAATGTCGAACCGTAGTGTGATGTATACCATAAACGATTGAATTTCATGTCTCGAGCCAAACACAACTGGCTACTGAAACGAATGCGTTTTCCAGCATACGAGAGCTTGTCTTGAGACATCAATTGAAATGGCATCGATTCGAACATTGGCCGCCCATGGCAACTCTGGTGGGTGTGGAATACAAGCGAGACAGTTTCATTAGAATCTGATTCAATGTGTTGATGCACAAACACATCAAATCACAACTCACAAATCGTCTCTCAGTTTGTTCGAATATTTGACGTGCACTCAGCGCTCATATGCTGATTGCTTGACACTACGATGTTGAGACGATGTTTTCTCTATACAAATGGTACCCAGTTACTCAACTCGTTCAGCGATGCTTTTGAAACCGATTTGCAGGTGAGCTTAACTCGGTGATGATGAAGTACTGAGTTGATTATTGCCAGCCCTGTGCACAACTAGTCAATTTTATCACGAGACGCCACTGGTTTCTCTCAAAAACAACAAATGGCATCTGTATTTTCAAATACTGCAGTCTTTCGAGTACTGGTATGAGCAGCGAATTAGGATTTCCCATTGCAGACACCGAAATGTCTACTGGATTTGAAGTTCCGATGATAGACAACGGCGAGGAAACTTCGACTGATAAGCTAGTGCAAAATGAGTAGTGAAAATCATAAAGCAAAATTTATTCGAAAATCACCATTTCAAGATTAATATAAAAAATATTTCTATTAGGGTAAAAGAGGTATTTTGACCCACTTTGTGAAAATATCCACCAAATGTTGTAATATTTTTAAAACCCCTTCCGCAATTGGTAATTTAATGTGAATAGCTCCAAACTGATGCAACATGGGTTACTTAACATCGGTTAAATCCATAAAGTTTGTTAGCTGGGTCAAAATATATGCAGTGGCCAAAACACCTCTGTTGCCCTTTAATGTTTATAACTCTGCAATATACATAACATCCAGCACTATAATAGCTTTCATACGAACTACTTATGAATTTTACGGAATATGAGAGTTTGTCATAGAAATTTCACACAATGTTCCAAAAAGTTTCCAATTCCAATTTTTGTGACTTCATACGGCGGTCTTATGATTCGCATACGATATTCTTGTGACTAAACACCATACGATACCCTTATGAAATTCCATATATTTTTTGTGTAAGTGTACAACCGGTTACGACACTTTCGACAATCAGTATGCATTATGACCAAGTCGAACGCAATATATTCGCTACGACTCTAAGAAGCAGTACCGCAGAAAGAAATAGTATGACAATTATCTAATACTGCAGTTATAGCAATGCAAAATAAATTTCATGTGAATGCACCTATTTTCATCATACCCTTAGAGCAAATCCAGCAGCTAGAAGTTCTATATGGAAGATCTATAATATAACAGAAACTGGAGCAAACGTATCCCCAGCAAGACGTTCTAGTTTTATTTATTCGAACAGTTCTTCTGTCAATTTTACATTGGTTTACGATGCCGTTCTATTTTTTGTATATTTGAAACACGAGTAAAACACTGCTGGGGCTGCCAGTTTTTCTTGTTATAAAATCCGGATTTAAATTTTGTAACTGACATAAATTATGCATCTAGAACTAAAACACAACACTCCTGAACATGCCCTTAGGCTGTGAGCCATTTCGCGGATAATTTGAATTTTTGGTTAAAATCTGACACTCGAACGGCAAATTTGATGTCAAAAATAACCCTGCCCGAGAGCATGATTATTTTTGCCAGATCGATGGTTATTTTCCGACGCTGAAAAAAATCTTGCAATGAAAATTCTAATATTAACTCTTTAGTTGAAATTATTTCCAGTGGAAAATAAACCCAAATAACTTTCCGTCCGTCAAATTTTGAAATGGGCCGCAGTTTTAGTTAAATTTAACTACTCGATACAAAATAACCGCTCAAGTGTCAGATTTAAACCAAAAGTTAAAATTAACCGCGAAATGGTTCACAGATTTAGAGTCACTGGATCCAGCAGAGACAGCAGGTCTCACTCTAACTTATGATTTTAGTATGGTATGTGCAGTGGCGTCTCGTCCTTATGTGCACTGCACAACCGGTCGATTTGATGGAATCAACTGCGTCCCCAACCCCATCTAAATTCAATTTTTTTTATCTTTATTTATTCGATGAAAGCAGGTTGGATCGCACCGATATACATCATATACATCAGACATAAAATTTCAAGTATCTGTTGTCGCTGTGTTAGTGTCTTTTCCGTGCGAATCTCCATTCCTCAATCTTTACTTTTCACTTACAACAAACCGTTACATCTTCTATCATACCACATAATCAGTGCACAACTAGTCAATTTTGCCACGAGACGCCACTGAGTATATGAGATGACTACTAGAGCTGAGAAAATAGCTTCTTAGAGCTGAAGTATTCGATTTTATCACAATTCGTTGATCGAAAGTCGAGTAATCAGCAAAAGTGAATTTACTAATGAGATGACTATTGATACAATAGCTAGATAAATAATTACGATCAAACTGTTCAATTTCAACCAAAACTTAAGTCAAAAATTTGCATGCTAACAATCAGCCGTTGGGTATCTTCGGTATACTGGACACTAGGCATGTTGCACGGATAAAAATTTGCACGATCGATTCATATGTAAATAGCACTTTAATTTAAAGCGATTTGTTTTAAGATTTCATGTGCAAATTCACTAAGATTAGATGAGATTATTTCTCACTTAGTTTTGATGTGTTTTGCAATTGAATCAAACTACACATGTTTACTTCGTTTTTAGTGGAAATGAGTACAACAAATGTAGCATGATTTTCAATAAATATCATTATATATTCACACCATTCACACTCATTTTATAAATCAAGTGCATATTTTCATGAATTCCATGTGTTCACATGTAGCGATAATAAACAAAACACTCCACAGTGTTTTTAATGAAAATTGATATGTCTTCTCGTGTTTTTCATTGGAAAACTTTGGTGGCGTGGATCGCTTAATCTTTCGAGTAGAAATGCAATCTACTAGAGACCCTTACACGAGTCATTAAAA
Source organism: Malaya genurostris (assembly GCF_030247185.1). NCBI lineage: Eukaryota > Metazoa > Arthropoda > Insecta > Diptera > Culicidae > Malaya > Malaya genurostris. Next base: position 80,572,107 of record NC_080570.1, on the reverse strand, counting down.
ATGCCATTACTAAAAAATAATATCATTTTAATGAACGTGTATGGTGCAATAATGACGAGTTTTCTAACTAATTTTAAATACATCATTACATAGTCATCATTAAAAATGACAAAAATTATGCTCGTGTAAGGGCCGCTATTTATGTCATTGTTTATCATTACTAAGTAATGACATTCCAAATTTGCATAGCGGCTCTTACACGATCATTAAAAGTGTCATTACTAAAAAGTAATGTCATTTTTAATGAACGTGTGAGGGCAGTAATGGTGAATTCTCCAGAAGCGGACCCTACACGATCATTAAAGGATCATTACTAAAAAATATAATTTTAATGAACGTGTATGGTGCAGTAATGACGAGTTTTTTATGCAAATTTGAAATATAATTACTTAGTTATTATCAAAAATAACAAAAATATTTCTAAGTGTAAAGCAGCCCTTACACGATCGTTAAAAGTGCCATTACTAAAAAATAATATCATTTTAATGAACGTGTATGGTGACAAAAATAATTCTCGTGTAAGGGCCGCTAAAAACGACATTAGTGATTATTAAAAATTCTCGTGTAAGGGAATACTATACACATTTGGAATGTGATTACTTAAGTTGTCATTAAAAATGACAATAATTCTCGTGTAAGGGCCGCTATTATCTTTTCGGTTAGACAATTCAAAGCCAGAGCAATGTACATCACCAGTTCTCAATGAACAACTCAATTCACTTGCTAGCAAACGTCGGTTTCATTGAAAACACTCGGAATGTTTTGCTCGATTCGGTCACTTTTCGTGCAGTTTTTTATTGAAAAACACTGGTGGCGGCTGGAAAATATGGCTGGCAGACATTCTGGTGACCGACTGCCTCACCGCTGCCAGATATACAACTCAAACGATACAACCGCATCCCCCAGGATTTTTTCACATTGAAATCTTCGACATTTTCAGCGAAGGTGAAAAGCAGAGATGCCAGATATTCTCAAAGAAAATATGCATTACCCTGTATAAAAAATCTGTATTCACTAATAAAATGAAATTTCTACAATGAAATGATGTTGAACGGTATCTCAATAGATTATGGTTAACAAAATGAGAGTTTCAATGAGCATTTATGTTTATCTTCGTAGTTCACAAAAATATGTAAAGATGAAATTTAATATGAATGGTTTTTCAACACAATTAAATTTCAATTCCTATATACTTTTCTAGATTTCAAAGTTGACTTAATATGACAGTCAGGTCATACAACTCTCAGGCCGCAGACAGAATAAACGCAAGAAGCTGAACCGAGCTGGTGGATGACATTAGTAGACCAAAAGAGGGAAGCATACTTTCAGCAAGCCAAAGGGGCCCTATTAGAGTGCAAGCGATAAATCTGCTCAGCTTTCTCTCTGAAAAGGTCCTTTTAATTTGCTGTAAGTGCATTACTCGCTTTGGTCAATACCAAGTTTGGCTCTGCTTTATCGTGCTCACTCTGTCTACGGCCTTAGCCTAACAATAAAGCTTCAAATTGTAATATAAATGTTTTTTTTTTGTGTTGATCATCAAATATCTGCCCACAATTTTTTACTTTAATTTGTGATTTGTCGGTTGATTAATAAACTTCCATCTCGCCACTGCAATCAAATACTAAAAGATAGCTCAGACGAAAACAGTTTAATTTTTCTTTATTACTTCTTGTGAAATCTGTATAAATCTGTATTAAATTTAGAGAATCCGTATAAAATCTGTATTCTGTATTAAATCTGTATAAGGATGTAAAAATCTGTATTATAGAGATAAATCTGTATAAATGGCAACTCTGATGAGAAGATGAAAACCGGCCCCTGTCACGACGCCATCTTGATGCAATCAAAACCGGAACTTCAAAATCAGCTGATTGCAACGTAAACAAACAAACAGTAATACATTTCGACCATCCCACGACAAAAGGGCCTAACTGCAAATGACAGTTTCTCTCTGTTTACTTAGTCTTTCACGATTTACCGAACTGATTTTATATTTGACGCTTTACTCTTCGCAAAACTTTCAAGGTAAAACTACAAGCTTTCGGTTTATATTGGAAACTTTAGAGAATTTGCAATAATGGCTCCGTAATAATCAAAAGAGAAAGTAAACAAAGAGAGGCTCTCATTTGCAGTTAGGCCCTTTTGTCGTGGGACTATCGATTTGTTTTACGCGTTTACCTTGTTTAGTGCACGAAAACTAGTGAATTTTGGGTAGACTCTCTCACAATAACTTGTCGGTTTACCTAAAATACAGCACAGTGTTTTAGGACATCAAGCGGAGATAATTTTCACAATTTGAGAGTCGCGATGAGCATCAAAACATCGCAGTGTTTGGGGCTCGAAACGCGAGGGGCTCAACGTAATCGGTATACTTTCAAATGGCTGGTGCTCACATACCGGTGTCAGGTGGGTGATGAAAACGCTCGGCTAACTATGCCCCGTTTACACTTCTGCTGGCTGCCAGCATGCTGGTGCCAGTGTACTGACCTCTTATGCCCCGTTTACACATCTGCTGGCTACCAGTATGCTGGGGTCAGTGTACTGCCCTTTTAGGAAAAAACGTTTAACTGTGGTCCAATGATCCAAAGTATTAAGTACGATTCAGACCGTCCGGCTTCTTCCGTCACCGTCACCGGAACGTCAACGTCCGTCACCGTCATTCTAATTCACACGATCCGGTTTCCTATCCGTGTCCGTCATGTCATTTTTTTACACGCAGAATTTTAAGAACTTAGTTTCGCACAATTTTATTCCACTAATACAAAATCTGGGAGCTTTTGAAGCCAATCAATCTGTTGTTTTCCTATCTTTTAATCGAATAAACAACTTTCAAAATTAGCTAGAAAGAGGAAAAAACAAAACAATGAGTTCCACTCACCAACGTAACGTACTTTGCAAATCTACTGATAAATTTAATTACCTATATGTGGTATATTTTGTTTAAGAGTGGGATCTTGACACCGAATACATACATAACAAACGTCAGCTCAATACCGTAATCATATGAATCGTGCATGTGTGCGCTAATCACAGTCCGTCAAATATTCTTTCGGAGAAATGTTGACGGAGCTTGCCGTTGACGGACGTTGACGTTCCGGATCTGTGCTGGATCGTGTGAATGCGCAAAGGGAAAACTCATTTGACTAATTTTGACGGAGGCTGACGTTCCGGTGACGGTGACGGAAGAAGCCGGATCGTCTGAATCGTACATTAGATCAACGAAGGACCACCGTTGAACGTTTTTCCTCAGAGGGCAGTACACTGACACCAGCATGCTGGCAGCCAGCAGAAGTGTAAACGGGGCATAAGAGGGTAGTACACTGGCACCAGCATGCTGGCAACCAGCAATAGTGTAAACGGTGTAAACGCTACATTAGATACAGGCGACTTTGTTTTGTCAAATTGAATTTGACAACCGCCACTGAATCAATTTTGGTAGCCGTCTAGTGGCTATGGCTGCCCAGGTAGCCAAAACCCTATGCGAGCAGAGCAATCCACGCTACAATGAAAAACGGCACCATGCGAAAAAATGCACTTTTGCACCCGTTTTCTTCTCCGAGCAGTAAGCGTGCAAACCAATTTAACAAAACCGTTTTATTGATTGACGCAAAACACAGACACCGAGCAAGTGTGATCAATGAAAAACAAGTTTTCAAATATTCAACATGGTAATCACCGTTCTTTTTTAATCAGTTCTCTTTTTTGGCCCTGTAATACAATTTGGAGTATCGGCTTCTCTGCGTGAATCGTAACTGTGATTGCTCTGGTTTTGAATTTTCGAGCAGAAATACAATATTCTGACGGTGTTTCATTGCCATTTCTGCTCGTAATTGCAAATCCAGAGCAATCCACGCCATCAGTGATTTACCAGTAAAAATCCATCTTCCGATAATAAAACATTTTGCTCCCTATAATCAAGTATTTAATGAAAAAATTGACTTTCTATATTCATATTTTTCATTAGAAACTAGATTTAGAAAGAAGATAGGTAATCAACATCAATAAATTTTGAGATAATGTATAACGTAATGGCGTCGATTGATTGTTACCGCAGTAAATTTATCGCATTTATTAAAATTAATTTTAGACGCACAAACTCAAGCCGTGCCAGAAAAAAATGGCGCATCATATGAAATCGATGTGACGCCATTTTGTTTCTCCATCTAGAATGTAGAGCACTAGTGTTTCGCCCTGGGGAACAACCGCCATTGCAGTTAACCGGCGTGGCTTATGAAAAATTTTACATTATACTTAAAAAACAATAAAATCTCACCATTGTCCGTTTTCGGGACCTCGGCCTCAGCTTCGACTGTCGATTTTTCTGGAATACAAAATTTATTTCACCGAAATGAATCTATATTTCATTAACTAATAACCTACCAGCAGATTTCATTTCAACGTCCGTCATTTTAACTGACAATATTCAATAAAATAGTATAGACGCAGAGAATTTAATGAGAACACACAAAAATCAATGCCTAATTGAAAATCACAATTTTTAAAACTTTTTCGATGAAGATTAACACCCAACGAAGCAAACAGCGCAAAGGTCCGATGAACAATGAAATTATGAATCGCAATCCGTATTAGCACAGATCAGAGATGCCAGCAGTGTTGCCAGGTCCTTTTTTCAAAAATCTGTATTCGGCGCAAAAATCAATCTGAACCATATCGGTATCAGAACCCCGTACACACTAAGATTTAATTCCTTTGTTCGGTAATATTTTTGACGAGATCTTTCGGTAATCTATAGAAATAACCGATATTTCGGTACATGGGTTTTATTTTACAACAATTATGCAAATTTTCACCGAACGATCAGTTTAACGTAAATTTTCATTACAGAATTCTGTATTAGATATACAATTGATACGGTAAACCTGAATAGTCGCCGAATACGGTAAAAATCGTACAGTCCGTTTGGTAAAGTTATCTTCCAATAACCGAACTTCTGTGAAAACTGATTGTCATGAAACTAACTGTCAAACAGTTAATAAAAGATTCAGTGAGTGTCTTTTTATTAACCAAACGAAAAAAATGTTGAAGGGTTTATCGAATGGATTGAGGTACAGGTGATAAAAGTTTTTAAGACATTAGAGCCACTAACAGCTTTTTGTTTACTTATAGGCAGAAACTAATTTTGTGTCACTTGTGCCAACACAAATCGTTCAAGGGAAATTTTTGTTGAACTCGACGGATTGTGCAGTGTTTTGGAAGGCGCTCATAATTCCGGACATCTGACACTTTTGAAATTTCTCGTGGAATAAACCCATTTTCTCCATTCGTTTTTGTGAATATGTGTTGTTTTTTGAAATCCGAAAATCCAGAATTTTAACCAAAGTAAATCAAACAACAAAAATTACCGAACAATCTGTTAGAATAATTTGGTTTACAGTTTACGGTAGTTGTTTGACAGTTCAGCAATTACCGAACGATCGGTAATCAATTCAATTACCGAACTGATTACCGAACGTTCAGCTGTTGAAAATTCGGTAAAAAATTACCGAATGCTGCGAAATTTTCTAAGTGTGTAGCATAAGTACCCAGGAAACTGCCACCAAAGCTCATTTTGGCGAGCAAAAAGAAGGTCCCACAGCAATTTTTTCTCATGTCTATCCAAGCTAAAACCGAAACTCGGTTTATCTGTACGATCCGTGAATTATCGGTATTTTGGGAGTACATATCTGTATTGTGGTATAGAGATTAAATATCTGTATAAATACCGAGAAATTCCCGGTATGCCTGGCAACGTTGGATGCAGGTAAAAATTTCAAATATCTTCAGACAGGGTTGGAAAAGTCTGTATATCCGAAAAAATCTACAGTCAGCAAGTATGTCTGCTAGCAGCCATTTCTCTAAAAAGTATGATACGCTAAGCTGATTTGGTAAGCAAAAAAAAAACAAAAGGTTGCGACAATTTCAAAAATCTGTAAATTTTGACGAAGGTCTGCAAAAAACTCGATTTTCAAAAGTCTGCACAACAAAAAATGTCTGCAGCACTATGTACGAAATCTGAAGATCTGGCTTCTCTGGCAGAGATGCCAGACAGCGTTGCCAGATCGTTTTTTAAATCAAAATCTGTATATATTGCTAAGCATCACTTCTGCGATATCTTCGTCATAAAATGTGTGAACAAAGTCTTGACGAGGTACAATCTAGGAGTTGATACCGGTTCGATTTATAGTTCATTAGTAATCTGGAGTAAGTTCTTCAAACGGGTTGTGTAATTATAGTCACCGAACAATGCTTTGCCTCGAAATCCATGTTGGGATACTGCTCTCTACTCATCTGAAATAAACCAAATTGGATCAAGTAAAATGTACCGTACTGTAAGTAAACTATGAATATTCAGCTCAGTCGTCATTCTCCTACTAAGTAGTAGCTTCATTTATACAAACAAATATTGTTATCAACAACGTATAAATCACCATGGTAACATTTCTAACTCGAAAACAACTCAAACTAAAAACAAAATCCAAAAAAAATCCGATACTATGCGCAGTAATGATGAACCTTTTGGTTTTAAAGTGAAGTTTTTAAGTGTCGTCCACCTTGACCAATGCAATATCTTTACAGAATCTCTAATACACAATTACCAGTAAATGTCATATGTTAATTTAAGTAAGCAAAAAAAGGTCACACGACAACTTTTTGTCATGCCAATTCAAACAAAACCGAAAGTCAGTATTTATCTGTATGAATTGTGAATTATCGGTATTTTAGGAGAACTGTATTGCACTCAGGCAAAAATATATGGAATTTCATAATGGTATCGTATGGTTCATAGCAACAGGAATATCGTATACGAATCATAAAACCGCCTTATAAAGTCACGAAAATAGTAGTTCCAATAAAAAGCCTTATAAAATTCATACGAAATTTTTTGGAACATTGTGCAAAATTTCTGTGATAAACATAACTTCTCTCATATACTGTGGAATTCATAAGTTGTTTGTATGAACACTATAGTAGTTGTTTGTATGAACACTATAATAGTTGTTTGTATGAACACTATAACGGTTTTGGCCTCTATACGATAGATGGGGCGACCTATTTTTTGCTCACTGAAAATGAAGTCCGGCTGAAATTTCTTTGTTATATACGGACCCAGACCCAGCTCCAGACAAATCCAGATAAATTTTTGAGTTTCATCAATTTTTTGAGAAAATAACCTGGCAACTCTGAGTACAAATTTCGAATATCTGCCGGCAGGGTTGAAAAAGTCGCAGTAATCTCGCACGCAGAAAAAAAAATATTCTCAGTGAATTAGTTTGTTTCAATTAATATTTTGATAGAAATAACAAATATTCTACTTGTGCGTTCCTGTCAATTTCTTAACGAACAGTTTTTCAGAAAATTAAATTTAAAAAATTTGTTATAGATTAGTGAACTATAGATAACAAATTAAGATTTTGTTTATTAAAGTCATACACTCAGGCAAAAAATATATGGAATTTCATGATGATTTCGTATGATTTTTAGCCACAAGAATATCGTAAGCGAATCATAAGACCACCTTATGAAATCCCGAAAATAGGAATTCCAATAAAACGCCTTATGAAATTCATACGAAATTTTTAGGAACATTGTCCGAAATTTCTATGATAAACATACCTTCTCTCATATATTGCGAAATTCATAAGTTGTTCGTATGAAAACCATAATAGTGATAGAAAAGATGTATATTGCAGAGGTATATTTTTCCTATTTATCTTATGAAATTATGATTTTGGTGATTTTTGATGCATCATAAGATTTGTCTTATGATTTTCACTACTCAATTTGCTTGAGTGTACATTTACATTTGATTTTGCAAATAAAATAATTTCTTTCAAACTAACTCACAAGATCATTGCGATTAAAAATTCTTAAAAAGAATTATTTTTAATTTTGAAATTACCCAAGTAGCAAATGTAACTTATTGAACTTTCAAGATGTTTTACAATTGATTTAGAAATGTTATTTATGTTAGATATGTTCAGAAAGATTTTGAAATATTTTAAAATTGGTTGTGCAACTTATCACTGTTAAGTTTCACAATACTACCGAAAAAATCACTGTAGAACAACTTTAAGTACATTTAGAACAATTGTGCAGTAAATCACCAACTTGTTAATGTTTCACTAAAGTTCTGCAAAAAAAATCACATCGTCATGTGAAACGGGAGTAACACATGTGTAACGGGAGTAATTGTGCAACTTATCAAAAACTTTCCAAACGGCTGTCATAATTGTAGCGGACACAATATACGTCGAAATTGCTTTAAATCTCTTGTAAAAGAAAAATTAGTGAAATTATTGATGCTCTCTGCAAGACAAAAATGATTAGCCGAATTGATAACCTTGCTGTAAAAAAATATGCCTCTGCTGAGTCCGCATAGTTTTGACTGCCTCATGAATTTTTTTTAGGTCAGTGTGTGCAGTTTTCTTCAGTTTTAGAAAAACAATGATATAAAATTCAAAACTTGCAAAAAAGTTGTGCAAGGTTTATCTGCTTGAAATGAACGCAAAACTCGTCGACATGAGAATATTATCATAAAAGTTGCAGGAATACAGCATTACATACGGCAATGAAAACAAAAATCAATCACATAAATTGTATTCGGTTTTCATCTCGCGAAAAAAATAAGCAGACCTGATATCACTTTTTAAAGATATTGATCGCAAAGTTAATTCATCATAATTACTCTCATAGCTATATATTACCGATTGTGGAACTTGTTTTTGCAACTCCAGCACATGGATTTACCAATATAATACCTACAGTGCGTATCACAAATGTCGGGCCCGCTAAGATGAATGACTATACTGTATTGTTGTTTAATTCAACTAGAAGATTACTGATAAAAAAAAAACAAAACGTAGAGCATTTTTTTCCGAAATATCAACATTGTCATGTTTCCTCTTATTTAGATGATAGATGTCATTACGTTGGGTGAACCTTTTTCTATCCAACTCACTGTTACTATCGATGCCATATTGGAAAACTAGAAGATTACTGATAAAAAAACAAAACGTAGAGCATTTTTTCCGAAATATTAACATTGTCATGTTTCCTGTTATTTAGATGATATATGTCATTACGTTGGGTGAATCTTTTTCTATCCAACTCACTGTTACCGACGACACGATCAGACACTCCGAAGAAAAATCAGCATTAAAACTGTTCGCTAACGATTCACCGCCAGTTACCACATATCTAGCGACCCCTTGTAAATGAAAAAAATAATCTTCTCGAGCAACACTGTTTAAGTTGCTATGGACTCAGCGATGTCAGATCTACGGAAATCTCCGTAGATCTACGGATTCGACCATTTTCTACGGATCTACGGATCCGTAGACAAAATCTACGGAAATTGGATTTTTTCTACGGAAATCAACGGAAATCTAAATTTATCAACGGAGAACTACGGAAACTAGTTTGGTCTGAAGAGCAAAAAAAAAGGTTTTCACCGCGAGAGTTTCCGAGAAAAATGCCAATCTACGGAAATGACACTACTACTATCTGGCATCGCTGTATGGACTAGTTACCAAGGAACCCCAAAACAAATAAACATGTTTTGAAAGCGGTGGAATGAACTCGATTTTCGGAATTTAATCGAAACTATGGATGAAACCAACGAACGAAGACAATGATCTGCTTCCAGCGATTCATCCGTACACTTCAACTGCTAGCTTTTCTGGGCAGTAGGATTCGGTGTAATATGCCAGTGCCAAAATTGTTTTGTGTCGGTTGATTGCGCAGCAGTGGAAACAGTATTTCACCTTGTTGGCCACTATTCAAGGATTACTAGTGGAATTCCACAAAGAAAACATTTTACCGTAAGTTATGCAGGTACCGCAGAGCACTAGCCTCGCTCAGCTCGTTGTCGGCCATTTCCATGTCTTCCTTCTCACACAACGGTTTCAAGTCAAGACCTGAATTTTGAACTAGGCTTTATAAAAGACATAACTCATACTTCTCAATTTTTACATTCCACTCGAGTCAGGTAAATCCATTATAATGTTTCGTAATATAATAACCGATCTGAAATTTATTTTGTTTACATTCATCTTGCCTTCGATATGCAGTAACCAAGGTTATGGTGACTGTTATTCAAAATCAATATATTAACTTGTGCTTTCTCACTACCAAACATACCCATCTCATTTACCTCGTCTCAAGATTCGTTTTTTGTACGTACATGCGGGATTGACGAATATCAAATGAAGTCGAATAAAAAAAGAAAAAAGAAAGAGGAGGGAAATAAACAAAAGACGTACGGCGAGATAATGACGCAATTTCGCCTGGACAATTTTGACAGCAGCCGGAATGCAGCCAACCTTCTGACGGTTGCCAGAATTACTCACAAGCGGGATGTAGCATAATCATTTTTCATGTGCAGATTATTTTACAAGATCCATGTTTGCGTTAAGAGCAGTTGCATTGAAAATCTAATGTGAAACTTATTCATTAGAAATTAAGTTTGCATGTTTTTGAAAACGTCATTCCATTTCTTGTTTACATTACGTAGTAGTTCTTACGAGTTTCACAATTGTTTGTAATAACGGATGAACTTGAAGATATGTTGCACAACACAGAAAAATTGCTCTTTTCCAAAACTCAACAGTTATCAGTATAGTAATATAAACTAACTTGATAAATTGCACAATCAGTAGAAAAATACAGGACAGCAACTTAACACGCTACTTGGGTATTTAGCAGTTTAGTCACTGAAGGATCGAATTATTCACATACCAAAATCAAACTCTTTTTTATTATTATTTTTGTAGCATTCAACAACAACTAATAGCGGAATAGTTGAAATTGCGTCATACACGATCATTAAAAGTGTCATAATTAAGTAATGACACTTCTGCTCAAACGCTCGTCATTACTGCATTACTGTACATCATTACTTTTTAGCCTTACACGTTCATTATTAATGATGAGTATTTGTAACTATTCCAGCACGGGGCTTGTAACCAGAATAACTTTCCCTCAGCATTTAAAGAATATTAGCAATATTCTTTATCTTCGTTTAGCTGAAAATAAATTTTATTTGCCATTGAAACGTTAAGGTTGGTCATTTCCAGATTTTTTTTTCACGTGCAGTTCTGAAGAGCAGGGATGCCAGGTCATTTTTACAAAAATCTTTGATCAAGCCAAAAACATGTCTGTGAAAATCTGTGCCAGTTGCTCGTACCATAATAGCAGATCAAAATCAATTTGGTGAACAAAAAAAAAGGTCTCACTACCAACACGCTCTGTACCTTTTTCCTCAACCAATCTGTACTCTGTACTGAACCGACTTGACGTTGCATATTGGGCGTTGAAATTCCATGTCAAATTATAAAGTCATCAATTTCAAACTAGATAAATATATGGAATTGCAATTCAATTGTGGATAAAAAAAACTATGAAACTTCGTCGTTGAATTGACTGACAATCTATTGGAATAACATCTTTTATCATCATTTTGTTGTAAGAATTTCATTTTATTACTGAATACAGATTATTACAGATATTTTATACAAAGAATACAGATTTTCTATGAAAATATCTGGCATCTCTGAATACAAATGACGATATTCAGCACTTCCACAAAAAAATAAGAAGAAGAAATAATGTTGGTAATGATGGAAAATCCGGAATTCCATCATTACTCGTGTCATTACTGAACTCGTAGACCTTACACGATCATTAAAAGTGTCATTACTTTTTAGTAATGACACTTTTAATGATCGTGTAAGGGCCGCTATTCGGTGCTCCATCAGTCCGGTCATGATAAGCGGCCCTTGCACGAGAGTTATTGAGTTATTTATGTCATTTTTAATTATTAATACACTGAAAATAATTTGCACGCTAGCATCATGTGCAAAGCATTCGATCTATCACTGCTTGTAGAACACATGAAATTCATGAAAATAAACACTTAACTCATAAAATGAGTGAAAAAACTGTTGATATTTAGTGGAAATCATGCTACGTTCATATGAAACGCTCTTAAAAACGATCAGATATATCGTTACCTCTAGATTCTATATGCATTTCATGCGAATGTCACATAGTTTTCCACATAGATTTCAATTGAAACAGAGTTGACCGATTCAAGTGTTTTGCACATACATTTTTGCTATACTCATTCCTACTAGAAAATGAAGTGTTTAACACATGTAGTTCGATTCAATAGCAAAACACATCACATCCAAAGGGAAAACACATCAAAGTTATGTGAAAAATAATCTAATCTCGCATCTTAGTGAATTTGCACATGAAATCTTGCAACAAATCGCTTTGGTTATGTATTAATATGAAATAGCATATTATATTGAAGTGATGTTTACATATGGATCGATCGTGCAAATTTTTATCAGTGTACGAATTATTAATAGCGGCCCTTACACGATCATTAAAAGTGACATTACTAAAATGTAATGACACTTTTAATGATCGTGTAAGGTCTACGAGTTCAGTAATGACACGAGTAATGCTGGAATTCCGGATTTTCCATCATTACCAACATTATTTTTTCTTCTTATTTTTTTGTGGAAGGGCTGAATATCTTTAAAACTATACGCGAAAAAATGACAAAGTGTAGATTTAAATTTTTAATATTTCATTAACCTTAACGTTTCAATGGCAAAAAATTTATTTTCAGCTAAACGAAAATGAAAATATTGCTATTGCTATTGCTGGAGTAGTTACAAATACTCATCATTAATAATGAACGTGTAATGCTAAAAAGTAATGATGTACAGTAATGCAGTAATGGCGAGCGTTTGAGCAGAAGTACTTAGTAATGAAACTTTTAATGATCGTGTAAGGGCCGCTAATGACAATCCTAATTCGTATAGCGGCCCTTACACGAGAGTTATTTATGTCATTTTTAATGATTACTAAAGTAATGATA